>NC_143536.1:1248556-1401766 GCF_031878675.1 Megascapheus bottae
GCACCCCTTTCTCTAGGAAGGGAATGCAGGCCCCCCCACCGTTGCCCAGTAGAGAATAGGGGTGGTGCTCGGCCATTTAGAACCAGTCAGAGCTGTGACCAGATTTGCTTCAGAGTGAGTGGCCCTAGGAGGGAACTAGCAAAGCATGGAGAGGCCCTATGATTAAATTCTCTGTTTCAGCCAGCGCCTCCAGCTTTCAACTGTCTGTGAAATGATTTGTCTCGGGTTTCCTCTAAAACCTTTGATTAGTCCCTGAGAAATGTCTGCTCTACAGAACTTCAAAAGTATCTCTGTACGGGAATGCTGCCTGACTGGTGCTTTCAGGTGGTTTTGAGGTGCACAGGGTGGTGGCTGGGGAGCCAGGAGAGACGCCGCTCCTCTCAGGCCAGGGCCAGTCATGTCAGACACAGAGGCTGGACGTTCTCCCCCACCAGTCATCTTCTCCTCTTCATTGTGGTCACTTTGACACGGGGGACACCTAGTTGTTCCTGACCCATCCTGAAGCTGCACTCTGAAGAAACAGTCTGCTGAGGCCTTCAAAGGGAAAAGAGGTGATGGCTACCATGCATCTTTAACTGCAATGTTTGCAAACATATCCTGGCTTGATCTAGCCACAGCAGAATCTGAGGAGGCTGGAAAAGATGCAACGCATGGACTTAGTCTGGGGATGGACATCCCGGCTGGAGATATGGTGGGCTGTATTTCGTGGTAAATTCCTCACATCCTCGTGAATTCTGCTCGTGTCCCAGCGTGACTTGGTTTCCAGGTCTAACCCTAGAGAAGAAGAGTGATCCAGATGGCTCCCATGAGAGGCTAGCGGGGAGGAAAGGGGGCTCCAGCTGGCTTCGCCCCTGTGCTTCTGTGTGTTTGTGGGGAGTAGACTGCGTATTCCTCCCACAGTATCCCAATGTGCAACAGACTATCAAGGGAAGATTCACAGCCGCCACCGACAGAGCCCAAGCCAGTGATGGGACAGGAGTGCAGTGCCTTCCTGGCTGAAGACCTGGGATGGAAGGTCCCCTGTGGGTCCCTGCCGTACGAGATCCACCTGGCCCTATTTTGAGGCTGTGGGGGAGAAGTCCAGGCCACAGCACTTTGGCCGGCTGCTCTGGTCCAAGTAGATGTGGGGCATCTGCACCAAGAGGTAGGAAGTGCCAGCCGCCGGATGCCGATGTGCCTGTGACATTCCCCCCCACCCCCGCACTTGAACACCCCATTCTCACCCTGGTTCCAGCCGAGCATCCATCTCCATCTGATGTTTAAGCCACTGGGCGCCAGATCTGAGCCAGGCACACGGGGGCCCCCAGCCCCGTGCATCAGTGTGTGTGGCTAGAGAGCCTAGACACGTGGTTGTCAACTTCCCGAGTGGCTCTCCTGCAAGGACGAGGCCCAGGGCGCCGAAAGGCCCCGTCTGCACACACTGGCTCTGTGCTGGAATCACAATGGGAAGCTTGAAAATCACCGACTTCACATCCAGATCAATGAGACCACAGCCTGTGGGGGAGACCCTGACGTCAGCACTGCGTGTCCAGTCCCCAGGGTCCAGCCGCCATCCAGTGGCTCCTCTCTGCGGTGAGCACACAGCCCCAGGTCTTCAGCCTGGACCGTGCATCTCAGGAGCCACTGTTTGGAAACCACTCTGCCTTTGCTCCTTGCGGTGCTGAATGATTTGTTGAATTACTGTAAACACAATGTGTGCGATCCTGACAAATCACCTCTCCTATGTGCAGTGGCAAATGGCTGTTGAGCTTGTTGTGGCAGAAATACACAGGAAAGAGGAGCCGCCCCACAGCCCAGCTCCTGCAAAGAAGGGCCTGGCTCCGCTCTGCGCTCTGTGGAGGGAGAGGCTGCTGCCGCCTGCACGCTGTGGCTGACTTCGCCTTCCGCCAGCTCCAAGGAGCCTTGCCCAGCCCCTGCTCCCGAGTGCCTTTCTCTTGATGAGCACTAAGACTGCGTGGGGAGCCACGCCCAGGAGGGTGGTGACAGACCGGCTCCACGGGTGGGGAGTCATGGCTCAGCAGATCTCTGAATCTTCACAGAAACCAGCACTGGGAGAGGACCAGCCCCGAGGTCCAGGGACCTTTCCTCCTGCCTGCAGCTTCCCCTGAGACCTTGGGCCTTGGGCGGGTGCGGCGCCCTCCATGCTGTTCCCTTCCAGTGCCCTGGACAGCACCAGCGAGCTGACATGGCGCTGCTCCCTCCTCTCCACGGCCCAGGTTCAGGGCAGACTCCAGAGCCAGCACCCCCTGTGGGAAAATTTAAAGGTTTCCTAAGCAGTCGCATTGCCTCCCACTTCAAAAAAGCAGGGGCAAACTCACTCCAAGCTTGAAGCCTGCTTGCCTCTGCAAGCGTCCGGCGGACATCTCTGAGGGGTCCTCTTCTGGCACCCAGTGCCCTTCACTGCAGCGGCAGTGCCAGGCTGGCCTCTCATGGTCGCACACGCCCCGCTTGGCACAGTTTAGAGCTGTGCCACTTTGGTTACGTAAATCACATCCCCAAACCACCCAGTGCTCCCTGGATGGCTGTCCTGACAGCTGAGACAGCCATGGCTGATGGTGACACAGTTTGCAAGTCAGAGGCTAAGGAGGGACACACAGCACAACGTGATCGGTGCCACAGTCAAGGGTCAGGGGTCAGGGTTCAGAGCTCTGCCCTGGAGGTAATCTGCTCCAACCCAATCCTGTCCACCCTTGAGCTGCACTCCGGCGGCTTGCCGCCTGACCCAGAGGGTCCACAGTTCAGATGACCTTCCCACGGCAAAGACTCCCGGTGAGTGACAGGCACCAATGAGGTGAACCGATGGACGTGTGTGTGAAGCTGGAGACGAAAGACCAGGTGTTAGCTCCAAGGCCCTCCCTCACTCCGAGCAGATAATCAACACACCTAACGGCTGCATGAGCGAAGCAAACGTCTCCATCCATTTCTCACCTCCCCACCGTGGCTTAGTGAGACTTCAGTGGATCACTCATCAGACCCCAAACCAAAAGCAGCCTCGACTCCAAAGTTTATCTTTAATTTTATTTAAATCTCAAGGCTTAACTGAATGTATTGACATTTATACCAAGAATTTAATTGACATTCCATTAACCTCACCCAGCAAATTAATTCCTCAGCCTCAGACCCCGGGCAATGGCAGACGGAAACACAATTATGTATTGATCACAGAACGTGGCCTGCTGTGGCGTGGCACCCCACAAGGGAGTTTAAAGAAACGGAATTCTCTTTCAGAGGCGGAATCAGCTAGATACATATTTGAATTATTTGTTGTCGTGAAATAATAAAACATCTGAGCCTCTCAGCACCCCCGTTTGTGGTGTCAGATGGGAGTTGGGGAAACCATTAGTAGATTTAGCGCTGATCACACCATCAATTAATAAGCTCTTCTGCATTTTCAAATGAATGCAGAGTGCATCTGCCTACCCCGGCAATTCAACGACGTGCTTGAAGAAACATACATCACAGCTAGATCCAGAAAAGCAGCCTTCGCTTGTGGTTTGCTACTGAGCTGGCAGGTGGGTGAGGTTTCAGATGAGAGTCCATGCAGAGGACACCGCCTTTTTTCTGCAGAAGAAAGGGATGTCCCGTCACCATGCCTTTCCTATTCCCCAACACCAGGCCACCAGCCCCGAGCTGTGGAGTCATGTCTGCTTCCCTTCTCAGACCTGCCTGGGGACAGACCCTGCTCAGTTGAGGTAACAGACAATAGGTAGGCTGAAAATTTAAAAAAAAAAAACAAGCTCTGAAATGAAAGGACCTCCAGGATATAGAAACAAAAGCCATATAACGAGTGATTGTTGTCCTTAATGTGCTATGGTAACTCTCATCTCTTTTGCTGTCCCTTGGTTATCTCATATTGTTACAGTATTTCACCTGGTTATCTGATATGTTGTATATATGTGCATTTGGTTATTTGAAGTCAGATAGGGAAGGGAGGAAAACAAGATGAGGGGCGAGGGTGGGGAGGGAGAGAAATGGGGACCAAGACATGAGAAAGGGTATCAATGTATATGAAGTAATGTCCCTTCTATCTGGTGAACATAATGTAACCCTTCTATTAATTACAATAAAAAATATATGAAAAAAACAAGCTCTAATGGCCAGGTATGGCCAGGCATGGCTACTCAGGAGGCTGAGATTTGAGGATCGAGGTTCAAAGCCAGCCTGGGCACTAAGTCTGTGAGACTCTTATCTCCATTTAACCACTAGAAAACTGGAAGTGGGGCTGTGGCTCCAGGGGCAGGTGGCAGCCTTCAACTGAAGAGCTCAGGGACAGCGCCCAGGCTGAGTTCAAATACCATGACCCACAAAAAAAAAAAGAAAAAAACAAAAGCTCTGGGTTACCAGATTCAGCGGGTGGCGTGGGGGGGTGGAATTTTAATGAAAAACTCCTGAGAGCCACGTCTATGAGGAATGGCCTGGCAGCGCACACTTCTTCAGCCAGCCGTAGACCACAGACCCCTGGGCCGCTCCCCAGAGGAGGGGGTGCGGGGCCCCTCGGCCTTCCTTCACTGCCCTTGTATGTAGTCTGCTCGGGTGGCATCAGGGCTTCCAGGGCTTCGTCACGGAGGCTGGGAGAAGGTGTTTGTGGCACCTCCCATGCCTGTTTATGCAGACGAGGCGTGATCTTGAGCAGCCTGCCCCCGCAGGAACGCTAATGTGTCTCTGACATACGACGTGGAATTTTCTTCTTCTTCTTCCTTTTTTTTTTTTTTTAGGGAAAATATCCCAACAAAAAGAAATGGGTTTTTAAAAAAAAAATCTCTCTCCAAGTGAATATGTTTAAGAAAATGTCATGGTGTGGAGGCGAAACATTTAGCTTTAGTTGTGTTCCTCTTTCTGCAGTGGAGATTCTAATTCAAGTGTGGAAAACACCTCCAGACTGGGAACGGAGGTGATGAGGGGACAGGATCAAAGGGTTTTCAGGGTGTCCCCTTCAGAGTGGAACACTGCCGGCTCGTGAGGTTTCCGACTCTGTCTCCTCCCTCGTCATTCTCCCCTCTCCATGGCTTTGGACTGTGAAAGCCTTCCTGTGCTCACCATACCACGTGCCCTGTGTAGGATCGCTGAGGTCGGCCCAGGGAGAACAGCTGCAAAGGCCATTGTGTAGGAACCTATGAGGTCGGATGAGGAATTTGCCTTCTAAACGCAGTGCTCCAAACCAAGAGGACGAGGGGCCTTCATCTCCAGTTAACTGAAGCTGGAACCCGTGAGCACCTTCCTCTCAGAGAGCGAGAAACACTCAGAAATAGCCTGTAAATGCTTAGTTTGGATCTATTCCAGAAAGGTGGCTTTTGTCTCCTGCTTTCTCGCCACATGGTAGGTCTGAGGCTTACCCTTGTCCCTGCTGGCTTTCCTTTGTCAAACCCTCTTGGATCTAACCCTGCCGTAACCCTATTTATTGGTGGTTGCATGAGCGCCTCAAGTAATCTGAATAAATTCTCTCCGGATCACATCCGGTAGCTTCGTAGATACACTATCTTTCGTATCGTCCCTTTGCAGCGCATGCGTGTGGTGTTTGCATGTCCGGGGGTCAGGCGTGCAGTTGGTCATCTGTGGAGGTGCCGGGCGTGGGTGCTTGGAAGCCAGCACCCATAGCCCATCCTAGAGAGAAGGGAACCTCACCCACCCTCCTGGTCACCTCCAGCTCCCATCCATCCTCGCCGGCCCATCCTCCGACCAACGTCTGCACAAGAGTGGCACATGCGGCTGGAGGCATCCAGTTCTAACAGGAACTGACCAGTCCAGAGTCAGGCAGGGTGGCCTGGGTCCATCCACCAGGAGGCCGGTTGGCTGAGCTGGGGGTAGCTTGGACCGTTGTCCCCGTGGGCAGGGCCCCGGGGGACATTCCACCCGGAACGATGGTCTGATGTTGGTACTGTTGAATTTTTGTCGGCCCACACCTCTCGAGAGAAAGTGCCTTTCCATTTCACACGTTTTCCCAGCCACGAGGTATAATTCGGCTCCACCTTGTTCCTGTGTCGGTGAAGGTCGGTTCATACTGTTATTGTTCCCTGGATAAGCCTGATGTATAGATTCCAACCCCGATGGGAGCTTTTATTCTTGTGCCTGCTGTGGGAGCATCTGCCCTCTCCTTTCTTCTACTTTTCCAGAGGAGTCTCAGGTCGGCTCTCAAATCTGAACTAACTCATCTTCTAGGGGAAGACGTGTTCAACCACTTTATATATTTTTCTAATGAGGTATTTTATTATTTCTTTTATTATTTGTACAGATTTGATAGCTTCCATTTTTCTTAGGATAAAGGTCATAAGTTGGTGTTTCCTTCATAAATGGTGAAGCAATGTGTCCGCCTTTATAGACCATGTATTTTCTGTGCCATCTGACCTTATTAGGGAAACGTAAAATAAAAACCTGTTTGGGCTCAGCGGTGCTGCAGAGTCAAGCTACGCGTGGGTCTGATCGGCCCGCTGATGGTTTGCCTTTGATCTGCGTCTCATGTCCCAGGCCTGGGCCCTTGGAGGGTTCTGGGGATGTGGACTGCTTCGGGTTTTGCCGGCCCATTTCCTCTGGCCAGCCAGGAAGCAGTTCTGCTGGGAGCTCCCTGTTCGCTGCCACTCCTCTTTCATACAGATTGACCACTGCTCAGACCTGGCCTCTTCAGGGACTTCTCCTTGGTTCCCAATGACAGCAGGTCCTCCAAGGATCTCTTCTCTCTCCAGATACCCTCGTGCTCCATCCATTCTTAAAGTTGCTGTCCTGTTGGTAAGATTGTTCATACCTTGTCCATCTTTCCCCCACAGTGCCTCCTCTACAGACCCTGCCCAGGGCACCGGGTACCTTGAGGTTGTCTCTGGTAATCTGACGGGGTGGGGGGCGATGGTCAGTTTCTGTGGCCCGGCTCTCCCGGCCCTGGCTGACTTCCTGGGGTCAGCCGGGGACAGCTCAGGATCGCACTCCCCGGTGGCTGAACCGTGGTCTGTACTCATCCCTCGGGCAGTCAACGGCACCGATTCCGTGCACTCTGATTGGTGGTTTAAAGAAAAGGACGCAGAGCAAAGGATCACGGGAGGGTGGCAGAGCCTCCACCCAGTGCAGCTGCGGACAACCTATTACTTCTGCTCCAGAATTAATCTCATTGCGAGAGGGAACAGGGAAAAGACACGTGTACGGTGACGAAAATCGCATTACAATGTAACACATTAAAAAGACCTTGCATACTTTACTTCCTCATAAAAGGTCTTATGCAAAAAATGCTAATGAAAAACCCAGGGACGAGATGTCCGTAATGGAAACTTTAATCGTGTGATAATGTCTCAGAAGAAACAATTTGTTTGAGTAATATCCTTATTTTAATCTTGAAAACAAGACGCGAAGGGGGGCATGGCACAGGACAGCGGCTCGCCACCGTGGAGGGCATGGGCTAGCCTCTGTGGGCGTCGGATGCAAATTTCCACAATGTCACTGAGTGGATGGGGTGGCAGGCCGGGGAGCTGACTGCCCCGAGCTGGCTTCCCCAAAGCAGGGTTCTCCGCACCTCTGCTCCGGGACTGCCAGTCTCTGCCTTTCAAGTCACGTTTATGCATTGCCTTTGGTGCCACCCTTACTCTGAAAATGCTCCCCATTTCCTCAGAAGCAGGCTTTGTGTGCGGCTGATTTGTGTCCCGGGACGGTGCAGTCAGGGTTCCGGAAGGAAGAGCTGGGGCCATGTGGGGTTCCGGGCAGTGGCTGGCTTCGGGGTGATTCTGCAGGGAGCTTGAGGTCTGTGGCCCCCGCTCTCTCCGTGACCTCTGTTTCTGGCCCAGAAGCTGTAACCGCCGTCGTCCTCACTGATCGGTGCCGCTGACTGGTGGCACTTTGAGGTCCCTATAGTTCTGAGCTTGGTAGCTCCAAATATTATGAGAGCCACAGCGAACACGCCACACTCAGAGCCCACTGTCCTCCACAACATCCAGCCTCGCATCCACGCCTCCCCCAAAGTGACCTTCAGACCGTGCTGTGAATAACTGAGAGCACAGCACCACGCACTTTCTCAGGAAGGCGCCTCCGCCGATGGGACCGTCTTCCCCTCTCTCTGGCTTTACTTTGGTTTCCAGATTTCTTACCGATTTATTCCTCAGACATCTGTCTGGAGAGTTTTAAGGTGGAGATGGAATTTCACTCTCCACATCTCTCACCCACCCGTCCCCTCCCTGTCCCCGCAAACCTCCCTGCGCTCTCCAGGAGCTGGCGGGCCGGGGGTGGCTCTGTGATATTTAATCGCTGGCATACTTCATGAGGTCCCACCTAAGACACTGGATTTCTCCTCTGGAAGAAAAACAACATATGCATTGAGTGGCACAAGTTGTGTGTGAAATTCTCAGCTGTAAACAGTTCTGTTCTCTAGTTAATGGCTGCATGTTTGCTTGTTTTTTCGGTCTCTTCGAGTGAGAGTTAAGCTTTCTGGTGGCTGAGCGTTCAGCTCGACTGTGCCGCTTCCGTGTCTCTACTGGGATTTGCAGAAACCTCTTAGGACTTAAGGGGTTGGCAGAAGACCCCAAATGGAAAGTGCGTCTGAAAATGATCATCATAAGCTGCCCTGTTTGTCTTGTGTGGGATTTTAAGTGTGGTTTCTGGTCTTTGTATATGTGAAGCACTGTGCGGGTCAATTTACCATTCTTTTTTTTTTTTTTTTTTTGCCAGTCCTGGGCTTGAGCTCAGGGCCTGAGCACTGTCCTTGGATTTTCTCAAGGCTAGAGCTCTACCGCTTGAGCCTCAGCACCACTTCCGGCTTTTTTCTATATGTGGTACTGAGGAATTGAACCCGGGTCTTCGTGCATGCTAGGCAAGCACTTTAACCACTAGGCCAAACTCCCGGCCCAGTTTTACCATTCTTGTGACCAGCTTCCTGATGGAATCAGGCTAGAGGGAGAGCGCTTTCTTGGTGGTTGTTTCAGTCCACCATGGCAGGAGGGTGGGACAGAGCAGCTCCCCTCAGGATGGACTGGAAGTAGAGAGGAAGGGGCAGGAAGGGACCAGAGCAACACACTGCCAGTGTAGTCTCAGCCCTCCCGACGTGAGTTCCTGGGCATCTAAGTGGGCAGGAGAATGAAGAGGGGATGGAGAAAGGAAGTGAGGAAGGAGGGCCTGAGGCCTGGCTCGTTGGTCATGGTTTATTTGTAAAATCCCTCAGGGCAATTCTGTTGCATTAATCAGATGCATTTTGTCAAGGTGGACTTGGCTTGCTATAGCCCAAATGATAGATTTCCTTCTGATAATAGGAGGCATTGTCCTCTAGATTAGAAGTCGAGGCGTGTGACTCCTCTTCTCAGGACCCAGAGAGGCTGGCCAGGAAGCTCACTGTCCACACAGCCGTTGGACTCACACCTGGGAGAGTTAACGCAGAAATGAGCACAGGTGAAGTTCAAGTACACAAGCCTCCTGAGGACTGCGCCGGTCCTGGGGCTAGGAGTTCCCGCTGGAGTGGGCTTCAGAAGCACGCTCAGTGCAGAAGAGACTCGGCTGCACTTCCACCTTGGATGGCAGCCATGGAGGTGAAGGGAGACGAAGCTTTGTAGACATCACATGAGCTTCCAGGAAGCGGAAAGCTAGAGGAAGCAGATCACGTGATGAATTACGGCAGCGGGTCTTCCACGGGCTTGGTAGACGAGAACAATTTAAAAGCAGGCTATGAGCTACTTATGACATGTTGAACTCCGTAAGCAAAGCATGCTCTCACTAATACATGGAATCTAAAAGGGGAACATACTTGTGTAATGAATGCAAAAGTGGTTCCTTGAGATGGCTGCGGGGTGCTGAGAGGGGTGTGAACCATGCAGGGCAGCTTCTCAGTGAGTCCCAAGGCCCTGAGCTCAACCTCTCCCAACTGGGTTCTACCCATCGGCCACTCTGACTAAAAACACAAGGTACAGCTCAGCAAGCCAGGTAGGGGATCACATCCTCTCACCAGAATTCTTTAAAAAATCCAGCAAGTAAAGACAGAACTGTGCTTGATGGCATTCCACCCCCAGTGTTTTCCAGTGTGGGTAATGACGCCACTTTCTTTCCCTTGAGGAAAACTCCATGGAGCTGAGGATAAAAGGAAGGCTGTGTTTTCATCCCCCCGCTCCCCTGCCCTCTCCTTCCCTTCCTTCTTTCCTTCTTTCTTTTCCTCTCTGTCTCCTGACACCTGTCTGGGTCTGGGTTGAGCCCTCTGAGTTGCCCTCTGAATTCTCGCCTGCGTGGCCTCACCTCCTCAGGGGGTGACTTCCACAAAGCTGCTTCATTCTGACCCCTCGCATAGAAGAGCAGGAAGTACACAAAACCAGACTCCACAGAGGCAGAAGAGGCAACGCGCCTTTAAACATACACAGCCTCTGAAATTGCCCTGGTTTGTTTCCAGACGTGTGCCCGGTGGAAACCGAGATGCCTAAAATTGGTGTTGGTCCCAGTCACGCCTCTCCGCAGATGACACGGGCAGGCGCTGGCCTCTCATTCGTGCCTGGCTTCTGTCTCCACCCCCTCCCCCATCCTGTCTCATTAGCGCCACATAACAAAGCCACATCACCTTCAGATGCTGTCAGAATTCTGTGCTTCCACTGGAATTGGCCATGGCCTTGGAAACTTCCATCAAAGCAGGAGCGGGGTTTCTGATTGCTGGGGAGGAGTCTCTCAGATGTACTGGGTCAGAAGAGAGCAGTTAGGGCTCTCATTGCCATGGTGCCTGCTGAGCTTCTCACAGAACGGTGCAGGGGGCAGGAGGTGGGGTGGCTCCAGGGCCTGGAAAACCCTGTGCAGTGCCACGGAACCCCCGCCCCAAGCTTCACATCCCGGATAGCTGTATGTGCAGCTCGCGTGCCCTTCTTAAAGGATCCTTGGGGAAGATGTGACCGCAGGAATTCACCAGGGGAGGGGGACAGGCAGGCGTCCACCCCATTCCCTCACGCCGCTGTCCTCTGCTCTCCTCCCCAGGGCGGACGCCACCTCCTACGAAGTCATGCAGGTTGATATCAAGGTCGAGGAGCCCGGCGACCCCCCGGCCACGAGGCTGGTCACCTGGCAGGTGGAGTACCCGGGAGAGCTCACGTCTGACTTGGGAGTGTCCAAGATCCACGTCCACCACAAGGACCTGACCGGCATCGTAGCACTGGCCATGGTAAGAGCGTGCGGGCAGGAGAAGGCCCGGGGCCCTCGCCGCCACGCCTGCCCTACGTGTTGGTCCTATTGCAGCGTCTCCGGCTCCTCGGTTCTCTTCCTACACCGAACCCCACTCCCAAATAGCACTCAACCTACGGTTTGCAAAGCCGACCCCGGGCATTCCAGGCGAGCCCACCTCATTGTGAAGATTATTGACAATGGGATGAATGCGCAAAGCGCGTCACCCGTGTACACATTTACGGATTTCCACCGCATGCAACCGCGGGGAGACTGTCCAGCAGGCGCGTTGCGGCCGAGGCTGAGGAGTCTGCTCTCTGGTGCTGCGTGATTCTTGCCATAAGGGGGTGGGTTTGGCAGAGTGGCACACGAGGCCGTCCTTCACTGGACACTCGGCTGCTGTCCCCACCAGGCTGTCTGGGGTCCCTGTTGGCCTCTGTGAGGCTCCAGTGAGGCACATTGGCCCGGCCCAGTCCTCTGACCCACGGGGAACCCCGCCGCTCCACTGTTCATGGCCTCTCCCTCTGGGGAGGGCGGGAAGGCGTCCTCTCGCTCATGGAACCAGGGAGACAGCGGCTGGGCCTGGGCTCAGAGCTCTGGCCCAGCTTCGCCTGCACGCGCCCTGTGTCCCTAGCATCACCACGAAAGAGGCAAGAGGGGCGGAGGCCGGCAGGGAGGGAGAAGACTTGGCCAGGCTCAGTGGGGGCTCGGGGTCCACTTGTCTCTGGGTGTGCCAGGAATGATGTCCTCTTCATCCCCTGACCTTAGAGCAAGAAGATTTTGCACCCAGCAGGAGGAGGGAAGGCGTGAGGGCAGATGTGGCCTGGTTTGCTCCCTATCCCACCAGCTCACAGCTCAGACAAGTGGCCATGCTAGCCTCAGGGGAGGCCCGTCCTGGAGGCTGTGTCCTCTGCCCACTGCTGGGGGCCCACTGAAGAGACGCCCCAGAGACCCTGGGGCCTGTCCTGCCCGCCCCCTAGGCGAGAGTCCCAGGGCACAGAAGTGGGAAAGTAGAGGGGTGCAGAGGTGAGGACTTCCAAGCCCTGGAAGTGGTGCATGGAAGATGAGTGCCACCTTTCCATCTAAACAACCCCATTGCGCTGTGCCGCTGCTGCCGCCACCACACAAAGGTGACAGGGTTTTTTTTAGCTATTAAAAAAAATGCTGTGGTTTAGATTTGTATATGGACCTCTGCACACATCTCTGATTCTTTGAGGTTAGCCTTTAGAGCTAGACTCGAATGCAAGGTCAGGAATCAAAGGATATGAAGCATTCTAATGCGCTTTGGTCAAGGTTTTCAAATTGCCTTCCAGGAAGGTGAAGTTAATTTACAATTCCTCCTGCTGCAGGGGGGTAGGAGGGGGTTCCCTTCAACTTCACCAACACAGAGAGCAGTTAATTTTTAAAAATCCACAACTGGTTAAGCAACAATTATCTGCGTTGCCTCCATCTGCCTTTCTTGGATTTCCTTTTTGTTTTAATTTCTTTATTAAATATTTGTCTTTGCCCATTTTATTTTCTCATGGGTAATCCACCCTCTTCTGATTGTTTTGCTAGATTTCCCATCTTCTGTCATGGAAAAGAATATCACATAATCACGTGTCGTCTTAGCCATTTTAAGTGTGCTCACAGGCATGTATGACACATCTCGACAACCTTTCCACGTGGAAAAACTAAACCCTGTGCCGGCCTGCTATGTGCATGCTCTCCCTCTTCTCCAGACGTGGGGGCCACCTTCCCTTTCCTGTACTGGTGACACAAATCCTGCACCTGACTCTTCACCTGTGCTCCTGCTTGACCCTCGATTAACACGGTGGCAGTGTCCTCAGCGAAGCTTTGGATAAGGCGGTGCCTGTATCTCTGCTGCTCCTGGATGTTCACATGGCCTGTGCCCTTCTCTAACCTTCCCGTTCTCTTCCCTAACTCTGTGATTGACACAATGCCCATAGCCTCACCATTTCCCTATTTGCCTTATCATTTTACGAGCTGTATTTTTTGGCATGCAGAGGGGTCTGCCTGTTTACGTTTTCATGTGATCAGGTCCATCAATCTCTTCCAAAATGGAAACATGTTAGATCCCCTGGATTGCATCCAGAGGAAAACCCATTCCTATTGTATTTATCTCGTGAAACCTGCAAGTCTTAGAACGAACTTAAAATCTAAGCACAGCCCACTTAGATATAAGCAGCCGAGAAGCTTCCAGAAGCAGCGGTCGAGGCAGATGCAGCAGCCACACCTCCCGCCGGGCAGCGTTTGATGTGTGTGTAGCTGCAGCTCCAACCGCATTCTTCATGGAGGTGTCACTTAATTTCATCTTCAGGCAAGCTTTGAAATGAGAGGCAGTTTCCCTGGGTGTCCAGAGCCTTGAAAGCTTTCTTATTTTCCTAATCCAATCATATATTTTTATGTGTTTCACTACCTTTTCTTTTTCTACACAAGAAATGATGCTTTACTGTGTCATAGGCAAAATACATTCTTGTCCTTAAGGAGGAGAATTCTGAGAAAAGGATCATTAAATGTACATTAGCATTAATCTGTTAAATGCACATCTGCAGCCACGTGTCGGTGTCTGAGCGGGGCGGGGGCATCTGGGTTTCTTAGAGGCACTGCATCACTCTGGCGCTGCACTTGGCTGGAGGAGAGTGAGCCATTTCTTGCGTCTCATTGGCTCCTGAGTTTGGACTGGAACACTAGCTTTGAGCCATGCCAGAGTCCAGAGATAGCCGTGCTGAGGTGCACATGCGCCCAACCAGGGCCGGAGAGGGGTCGCAGGTGGCGGACGCTGCGGGGAGAGGCCAGACGGGCACTGCGGGCCAGACGGGCACTGCGGGCCGCTGCTGCTCCAGGCCGGGGAAAGGGGAGTGGCCGACCTGACTCCCCTGCAGGGCCAGGGCAGGCCTTCGCTATTATTATTATTATTTATTATTATTATTGATCTGGAACGCTGCAGGAGGCAGCGTCGGAGCAGTGTGCACACCTGAGCATGAGCATGATCTGAGAGTGTAAACGGGAGTGTGTATGCCCAGCGCCTGGGTCGTGGTGGTGTCCAGTGGTGGTGATGGCCTGGCCCAGAGGCATCACTTCCAGACCCAGCCGTGGACATCCTCTGGGATGCTCACAGAGGCGGAGGGGAAACAGGACTCAGAGGAGCCCTTGACACACGGCCCCTCACAAAGGGCCGCTCAAACAAGGCTTGAACGGGGCTCAGAGGCCGAGCTGTGGCCTCCCGCCTCTGTCCAGGGGTCGTCCTTGCCCCTCTCGTGTGATCCAGAGGTCCTGCTGTCTCCTTGGGGGTGTGGGGGGCCGGGGAGTCAGGGTTCCCATGCTGGCATGGCTTTTCCTGTTGAGCTCCGGCCCGGGAGGCACAGTTCCTCTGGCCATGTCCACATCTGGGAGCTGGCACGTTCACGCGTCCTCTGCCTGTGTGCTCAGTCCTTCCTCGTTTCATCTGGGTCTTTAAAACTCACCCAAGGCCCCCTCAGAGGCGGAGCAGCGAGGCTGCAGCACAGGCGTTCCTGGGGTGACCTCCTACGCGAGCTAGCGGGGACACAAGCTCCCTATCCCTGGTGGCGTGGTGGGTGCGTGGTGGGCAGGCCGGCCGCAGCTCTGTTCCTTCCCTGTGGACTCGGGATGACAGGGAAGTCATCTTTCTTGGTGTGCCTGGCGCCCCTTTAAGTCTTCTGATCGAGGAATGTCTCCCTAATCTATAACTCGGCTGAGAGTCTTCCTTTCTGCAAACCTGTAGGCCAAGCTTTCTCAAATCGTTTTATAGCCACATAATTTTTTTTCGTTACAAGCTTTCTGATGAAATACACTTAAGTGAGCTTTCCCAAACCTGGTACGTTTCTATCCTTAAATGGAAGGAATTTGCTTTTCATTGGCCACCTGCAGTGTCCTGAGAATCTGGCTGTGCAATAGCTCCACTCTGTCTGTCTGTCTGTCTGTCTGTCTGCCTGCCTCCCCCCCCGCCCCCCCCGCCTTCCTGCCTGCCTGTCCCCCCCATGTCCTCCTCATCTTTAAACCCAGCGGAAAGCACAGTGCATGCCTGCAATAGGCATGCATGGCAAGGGTGGTTGGCTCGTCTTCTCAGGGCTGTGTCTAAGTGTGCACAGGAAACCTGCCACCTGCGGTCACTCAGGATTAGAGGAAGAGCCCTTTCTCCCCCCCACCCCAGTTATGGAAGGGACCGTGATTTCTTGGCTCCTAAAATGAAAACTTTTTTTTCTTTTGAAAAATCTTGGGCACCAAAGCCAATGCTTGGCTCGTGTGATTTCACTGTGCACGGTATTTTTTTCTTGTGTCAACCTGTTAATTAATATACCACACCCCCTCTGTTGTTTCACTTAGACTTTTTGAAAATTCAGTCACACTGCATCACACACCGCCGCTTTCATTTTCATGCTCTTCAACCAAGTGAAAATTAAGACGCAGCCACGGCCCTTGAGAAACAGCTCCGTGCCAAGACGCCGTCTCGCTTTGTGTGTGTCTTGAGTGGCCGCTGTTCCCAAACAGCACAAGATAATTATGCCAGATGCTTGCCGCAGGTCCGCTCCAGGTACAGCGCTATGCTCTGGGTTCTGTGCATGACTGCACACGTGTGAGCCCCATCATGACCAAGGGAAGCGACCACCGCTCTCCCCCAGGCCCCACGCGGACGGGGGCACACAGAGCCCCAGCCCGGCCCACGCTGCCGGCTCAGCCTCGGTGCCAGCGGATAGATGGGCTCTGCAGTTTACTCTCATAGCCAGTCCGGTGCGTCCACCAGAGGCTATGACAGAATGTCGACTGTTGATCAGGGCAGCATGCCAAAAGAAAAAGAAACGCTTCAGACGATGTAAGTGCAAAGATGTGTGCCACTGGAGCACAAAATGGAGACGCCTTATTAAAACAGGAGGAGTCATCTGAAAGTGAATTATTTATAATGCACAAAGCTACTGTTGTCTTCTCCCCCCACCCCATGCTCCTTAAAGAGCCTCTCTCTCCAGAGGTGATTTATGAGGAGGCGGTGCCGGTGGCAGAGCTGCTGCCGGGCCAGGATGGGAAGCCAGTGCAGGTGGACGGGTGCAGGAGCTGCCTGCAGCGTGGTGAACGCAGCCCCAGCATGGACGTCCAGTCACTCCCATACACAAATGCCCGTGAGGGGACTCATTCTGTGGCTCCACAGAAACACAGCCCACTCGGGGCGGGGGGAGAGCTCTCCACAGAGTCCCCACTGTGTACCAGGCACCGGATGAACAAGACTGGAATGGATGGAGGCTGGGGGAGGGGTCGACTCCCGGGCTGGGAAGGGGGAGAGTCTGAGGGAGGGGTCCACTCCCGGGCTGGGAAGGGGAGAGTCTGGGGGAGGGTCCACTCCTGGGCTGGGAAGGAGGAGAGTCTGGGGGAGGGTCCACTCCTGGGCTGGGAAGGGGAGAGTCTGGGGGAGGGGTCCACTCCTGGGCTGGGAAGGGGGAGAGTCTGGGGGAGGGGTCCACTCCTGGGCTGGGAAGGAGGAGCATCTGGGGGAGGGGTCCACTCCTGGGCTGGGAAGGGGGAGAGCTGGGGGAGGGGTCCACTTCAGTGCAGGGAGCAGGGAGAGGTTGGGGGAGGGGCACCATCAGGCAAGGTGGCCACTGTGGAAGCCATACTCACCAGTCTGGCCTGGGAAACAGTGGGAAGACCTGTCTGTCTGTCTGTCTGTCTGTCTGTCTGTCTGTCTGTCGGCGCAGAAGGAAAGGTAGACATTGAGGCTCCATAGCAGCTGGAGGTCCTTTGAGTGGGAAAGTCCCCTGTGGCTGGGAAGCAGCTCTGGGGTGGAGTGTGGGTGCTGGGCTGGGAGGCCCGGGCCATGAGGGGGTTCAGGGAAGCTGGGTCCTCCTGTTGGGTGCCAAGCTGTGGAATCCCTGGTTCAGGGTCTTCCTGTCTGGTCTGATTCACAATCTGCTTTGAAACGATGGCTCTGCCCGCCATGAGAACACAGGCTGGGCAGTGGTGGAGGGGAGGTGCGTCCTGGGGTGACGCTGATGACACGCCCCGTAAGAAGGTGGCACCGGCTGGCAAGCAAGCCACTGCAGCAAACCAATGAAGAGTAACAGACTCTGGAGAAGGCAAATGGTGTGATTCTCTAAAAAGACCAAGTCAAGACCCAGCAAAAGAAGTACCGGAAATGGGTAAAAAGCGAGAGGGTCGGGGCGAGGGGAGGGGGTGGAGGAATGAAAGGGAAGGGAGGAGAATCAGAATTTAGAAAGGTAAGAGAAGGGGTGAGGCGGGGTGGTGACGATGTCGAAGCTGGACCTGGGCACTGCACACATAAACTGCTTTGTTAAAAGGCAAAGAAGGGCCCGGAGTGTGGCCGAGTGGTAGAGTGCTCGCCTAGCATGCACAAAGACCCGGGTTCGATTCCTTGGTACCACATACATAGAAAAAAGCCGGAAGTGGTGCTGAGGCTCAAGTGGTAGAGCTCTAGCCTTGAGAAAGTCCATGGACAGTGCCCAGGCCCTGAGCTCAAGCCCAGGACTGGCCCCCCCCAAAAAGGCAAAGAAGACATTAAACACATAACCTACCATGAATGTGAGGGGGTGAGAAGGTTGAAGGGTGACAGTGGTCAAGACCCACCCACTCTATTCATAAGCTGCTCTGGTGACTGCTTTACACAACTGCTTAAAGATTCAAAAAGAGAAAGAAAGAAAGAAAGAAAGAAAGAAAGAAAGAAAGAAAGAAAGAAAGAAAGAAAGAAAGAAAGAAAGAAAGGGAGGGAGGGAGGGAGGGAGGGAGGGAGGGAGGAAGGAAGAAGGGACCCGTGGAGGGGGTGGGGCTGGCGCTCTGGGACTGTGTGTCCTGTGGCAGCCCTAAGGACTCACTGCGGACTGGAGCCAGGTCAGAGCCCACTGGGCAGATGGATCCCTGGTGGAAGGTCCCCAGATGCCACCACACCCAACATGGCAGCCGCTGTCACAGCTGCCGCCCAGTTCAGGAACAGGATCGAGTGGCGGAAGGGCTGCAGGTGGGCCCAGTCCAGGGGTTAGAGGAAGAAACTGCTCCGATGGACAGGCACGGAGTGCTGGCCAGGCCCAGCCCAGTGGCCCCGCTCTAGGGGACACCCTGGGAGCTCGGGGACCCCTCCACGGCGTTTTCTGAGTTCTGCCGCCCTGCTCTGGGCCGCTGGAGCTTCTTTGTGATGGACAGCTAGCGAGGCCCTGTCCCCTGGCTTCTGTTTGGGTGCAGCCCTCAGGAGACACTGGGGGCCCGGAGGCCCCTGTCCTGGGCACGCTCCCTTCATCGATGACGGTGCTGCGTGCAGAGTGCCCACCACAAAAAGGCGCCACCCCTCTCCTGCAGCAGCAATGGCAGCTGAGGCGTTGGTGTTGGACACGAGCTCCCCCTGTCAGCTACCTCCCCATGGCCCCGGAACGCCAGTTCCCATCAGAACGCCCCCAGATGTATGCGGTCGGTAAATATTAGTTTATTGTAAGACACTGGCTTTTATTTCCCCTTTGTAATTCAGCTAGAATAGTGTATTGATTGTGTTTTAAGGTGTGAGCATTGGTAGATGGTGGCTCTCATCTTGGAACGACAACGTGAATGCTGCTTTATTCTTACATAAATATTCGCCACGTAAGGGGAGCTTCAGTGCCAATAGTGCGGAGACGACGGTTGACTGCCCTCCAGGAAAGGACAGTCTTTCTGGTCTTGCGGGGCTGTGGGTTCTGCTGCTCCTGCCCAAGGAGGACCTGCTCATGACAGCAGAACACCGTGTCTGTCAACCGATGGGGCCGAGGCCCGAGCCTGCAGGTGGTGCAAGCCCAGGGGGCTGGCGAAGAAACCAGAACTCCTGGGGAGACGCCCGAATCTGAGTGCACCAGGCTTGGGGGAAGCCATGGGCTGCTTCCCCATCGCACTTGCTGAGCAGTCTGGCCCGGCTGTCTCTGGAGACCTGAGTCAGTGTACTGGGTGGGGACGTCGCGTTGAAGACTGAGCTTCGGCGGAGGGTTAGAGTTTTGCGATGTATTGTGGATACGCCGCGGTCTTCCCCTGTGAAAAGGATCTTTACACACACGTCGCAGAGTAATTTGACCACCTTCAGCCCAAAACCTAACTACTTTCATCATATTTTTCCCCCCCGAGGAAAAAAAATAAATCTATTGCAGAGTCAATTTAATTTTTCTTTGGCTCACGGGCGGTGATGCCTCGGCCGGTTGATTTGTCTAGTGCTGGACGCCATCAGGCGGTTTGTTTGTGTTGGGCTGCGATCTGGAGCCTGGCATTAACCGTGGCTCCCATTTCCTAACGCAATGACTCTGGAGTCAGAGGACAGGAAGATTACCGTGGAGGAGAGGTCGCTGTGTTGGCTCTTTTAATGATAAAAGCATGCAGCAAGTAAGGCCGGATGGGACTCTTTCACACTCCAGGGACAGCGGTACTGTGAAGCAACAGAACGAATGGCCGCGTGGGGATTCCTCAGAACTGCCATCCGAGAGACACAGCAGCCACTATTTAAAGTGGCCGAGATGCAGCTCAGTGGCAAAGCGCTTGCCGAGCAGGTGCAATGTCCTGGGTTCGATCCCTAGGACCAAAACAGAAAAGACAAAAAATATACAGTTTAAAAAACAAACAAAGTGACTTTGACACAGCTCACATCCCCTCCAAGAGAAAAAGGTGCAGAAGCAAGTGTCTAGGATGGTCCATGGGTCCTGCGCCAGTTCAGACGTGGGCATGGAGGCTCGGGGCCTGGTGAATGCGTCGTTCTGTGCAGGTATGAAGACGCTGCACGGAGAATCACCGGAGCTCTACTCACGACCCTTCGTCTGCAGTTTGATGGGCAGCCACACCCACCACCTTACGTAACCTAAGTGCTTGGTGCCACAGCTCTTCCTGTATGAAAGAGATGTTAAAGGGATTTAAAAGAAAATCTGGGTGTAATGGCAGGCCCCAGGTGGCTGTTGCCTTTCTGGAAGAATCCGTCTTGCATTCAATACTTTTAAAACTCTGATCCAAACACCTTGACATCGGAGTCCTCGGCCAGGCTTCATGGCCTGTGGCTTTCCCTGCTCTCCAGGCCTCCTCTGGCCATGGGCCTTGACAGGAAGAAGCGTCTCGAGTGACGGGAGGTGGCCTTTGGGGGCTGCTCTCTTACCTCCTGCTTTTGTTTTTAGAAGTCTGGCTTTGCTCTCTTTTTCCCAGGGCTCCCTGTGCCTGGCTTGGCCACCTTCTTCCCTTCAGGGAGCTGGAAATGGGCTGTGCTGCTTGTTCCAATAAGCGCTTTATCGAGCACATCTTAATTGTGAATGTTGGCCATGGGCACTCAGGGCCTGCCAGAGGACAGCCTCCTCAAGATGGCCAGGCAGGAGCGAGTGTGTGTGAAACAGAGCCTGTAGGTTGGGCCTCCACCCCAGGAACTCGGTGTGAGAAGGGAGCACGGGCCCAGGGTGACAGAGGCAGACCCACGGTGAAGGTCAGGTGATTTGGTGCCTAGGGAGCTATGGAGTCATGATTGGTCAATGACAACGGTTGGATAGCTGTTCCAAGAGCTGGCTACTGAAGAACACATTCTCCATCGATTCCTGGCTGCCCGAATGCCCTTCCAGGCGAGAGAGGGGAGTGGTTCCCTCTTTCGTTATCTTCACTAGTTAGGCAAAGGAGTTACCATTTCCCACATCAGTTTGTGGGCACAATGCATCTCCTTACTTGTGCTCCCCCATCCCTCCCAGCCCTCCCCTCCCCACCAAGCTCCCGAGTTTTATAGGATGTGCATGGGATACTTTGGGTTCTCTTGAAATGGAGGGGTGAACAGAGGTTATCCTGGGCGCCACTGTTCCCAGCCCTCAGCTCACATAGGTCACTTAACCTCAAGATGTCTTCCTTCCAAAGCAGACTAAAAGCTTCGCTACCTGCTGGCCCCCTTGCAGTAATGCAGCATCTAAATAGGAGCCAATCAATACCCACTCCCGGCAGCCATGTCCACTTCAGGCAGAGAGGAAGGCCCTTTTGCCAAGACGCTCCCTCTCCATCTAATGCTCTTAGAACTGCCCTGAGACAATGGCCGAGTCAACCCCTCTCTTCCTTTCCCCACACTGCAGTTAATAAACCCACTAAGTGGCCTGTGCTGTTTGTTATGTTTTGTGAGTCCTTTGAGGATCGGACCAGAGGCATTCTGCTCTTTCTGAAGAACCATTTTATTTTCACCACTGTATTCAATTTGTGATGCCTAAACAAGTCGTTGGGTCATTGATTATCTGAAAGGCAAGCAATGGCAGAAAGCACGGCTTGTGTTTGGCTGGCCATAGTGGTGGGGGGTGGCAAAAAAAGGGAATTAATTAGTGGATTATCCTTCCCTAGATGTTTCCCAGTTACTTACATAATGTATGATACATTCAGACGAAGTCGCTTCCTCATAAAGAATCCATTATAGAATTTTCCTTATCTACTCATACATCGATAGGTATGTTATAGACACACGTGTATCCATATATGTACATCTATGTCTATAGACACACACATCTGGACATGTATGCATCTAGATATATCTATGTATAGATACATATAGATGCATATACAATTATGCATATATCTGTGTGTTTAATTCACGCCTGGCCATTACTGAGTCAATTCTAAAGCTTGGAAAGAGTAACCCAGACATGGGTCCTTCTCCCTGGAGTTAGCAGCAAGGATGTAAGAGATTCACAAGGGACCTGGGGTAAGCAGCTCAGGGAATGCAGCAGGATAGCAGGACAGCAGTCCTGCAGTCCCACCTACTGTCTTTCTGTGTCGGCTCCTCCCCTCAGCAGAATTTCCTCCAGCTTTATCTGTATGATTGTGCATGGTGGGTTTTTCCCTCTCTATTTTTAAGTCATGGCTGTTTCAGGCCGCCCTATCTCCAGGCTTGAATTAGCTTGGATAAGAACAGTGCCCACTCTGCAGAGGTGAGGCTTCTGGTGCCTTGTCTGGTCAGGGCTGAAAAGCATGGCTTGGTGGTAACACCCTCCCCACCCCCAGTCTCCACCCTGCCTCGTGAGCACAGGCGTGGGAGTCTCTCCTCTTTCCCCCGCCCCCTCCCCCCCCTCCCCCCCCCCCCCCCGCACAACACAGATGGGCCCTTTGCTCCCCGTGGAGTTCTCTACTTTCCAGTTCTCTTAGAAACACCCTGATATCTGCTTTGCCCCCTTGCATGACCACACACGACTCTTGAAACTAGTGGCACTCGTTTTAAAACAAATTTGAATAGTACCTCCAAGAATGTCACGCGTTACATTTGGAAATGCTAAATTTACTTAGACTGAAAAAAAAAATAACAAGCCTGTCTTCTGTTCCTTGTCCTGTCTCGCTTCTGCATGACAGACATCTTAAAAAGTCTCTAAAGGAGACTCATCAGTCCCTGACTCATCCGGTTCCCTTGCTCTGGGCCAGTGGAGTGCTCATGGCCGCCATGTTGGTAGGTAGCCCGCCCCTGGGGGCTCGACCCCCTGAATTTCCCCTCCTTTCCTGGCTGTCCTCCACGCTCTGGTTCCTTAGGCTCAGTCTGTTTTCATGGGTGAGCCATGGCAGGCAGGCGCTCTCCAGTACTGCTTTTGTATTTGGAAGCTCTTGGGCTGGGTCAGCCTTTGGAGCCATGGTGGCCCCTGTCGTTATTGTTTCAGGACAGGCCTGGGGCTGAGGTTCTGGACCGTGCTGGGCCTGCGGGGAGGGGGGGCTGCCTCTCGTTCTGGGCTATGGAAGCTGGGGGGAGCGGCTCTGTTCCCTCTGGGCTCGTATCCTTAAACTCGGTGAAGTTTCCAGGGATGGAGGGAAAATAGACCTAAGTACAACACTGAGATGTACTTTTTGGCTTTTGCTAGCAGAGGTGTTATATAAACCCCAGGCCTTGTTTATTCCGTGGTTATAATCAGCAGAGAAGCTTTGTGCTAGGCAGTCCTAGGATGGCACAGTCGCAGAAAATAGGAACGGCAGAGAGTTAAACGCGGCTCTGACAGCTGGCTGGTGGGTAAGCCGCCACGCTCCGAGGTTCGAAGCTGCGTTTACACAAGGCCTTATTTTCAGAAGACTCCACAGGAAAAGCATAACTAGCAAGTCTTATTCAACAGCTCTAATTATGACTTTTCCCTCTCCCTCTGCCTTGTATCTACAAGTTGATCCAAATTAATATTTATTTATACTAATAATAGCAAACCCAGATGGGTCCTTACTATGTTCCGGGTTCTGCTCACAAAGGCCTCTGCACCAGCCCACTCGGTTTGTGGTAGGCCTGGGGCCCTGCTCTGAGCAGACCCATTTCCATGATGGAGTAGACAGGCTCGGAGAGGCTGGGCCTGTGTCCTCACTTTCCCAGGGGCTCTGTGTTTCGTGCCCCCTGCCGTCCCATGCCAATACTTGCTCCTAAGCAGACACAGCATGTCTTCTCCCCTCATGGGTCAATGGCATCCTATTTTTACGACTCTCCGAAGCTGGCAGTGTCCTCGCTCTGCAGGTTAACAGCTCCTCTGGGCACCGGTTGGCCTTTGGCATGTTGGAGAGGGGCCACGCTCCCCTGCCTTTTCATTAAGCATCTGGCCACAAAGCTCGGAGCCTCCTGCAGGCCAGCTGGCTCCAGGCACGCTCCAGAAGCCCCCTCCCCAAAGCAGTGCCCGCAAACCAATGTGCGGGCGTGCACAAAAGCGAGGGGAAGGTGTGAGGCTTTTATCTCTCCCTCACGTTTTGCACCTTCACTGGCAACCTTTGAAGTGCTGAAGGCAGCTTTGTGCAGCTGGCTAATTCCCCGTTTGTGGTGAAAATGATGTGCCATGACTGGATAGTGGTGGCGTAGGGGTAGCTCTGTAAACAACCCAGTTCATGGCACCAGGGCCCGGGGCAGATTGGCTGTGCTGCCCCCCCCCACCCTGTGCCTGGCACGGCCGAGGGCCTTCCTGTCTCAGCAGCAAACTCAACCTAATACCAATGGCAAAGCAAAAAAAAAAAGACATTCATGTTTAATACTGTCCACACAGTCAAGGGTGACACCGCTGACTTCAGGGTGTCCAGGATGAGGGGGGAGCCGGGGAAGATGGCCTCATTTAGACCATTTGCCCAGCTTGTCTAACTGCCTGGAGAGACTGGAACGGAAAATGGCTGAAACTTTATTGCAAATGTGGGTCCAAGGAACCCAGCCTCAAACCCCCGCAGGCTGAGACTGAGGCACGGGTGAATGGGCCCCATGTCCTCTGGAAATGTCCTCCTGTCGTGAAGGATCCCCTGACGGACAGACCCTGCCGTGCCCTGGCTGCTGGAGTGATGCATTCTGCAGGGAGGGTCTGTGTGACACACAGGTGTGAAAGGCATCTCCTAGGGCTTGGGTTAGCAGCTGGCTGACAGCCCCAGCAGCCTTCTTCCCATGGCCTCCGCCGGCCATTTGTACGTCTTGTCTGGACACCTGTCTTTTTCAAGTATTCAGCAACTTCTTTTAAATTGGGTTCTAAGGGAAGGATATTTCTTGGGGCTTGTTTTTGTTCGTCTGTTGGAATTTGGAGGCTCCTCACATAGCTGAGAATTCAAACCTGAGCAGATACGAGGTGTGCAAACATTGCCGAGGTCGCGTACGCTGTGGGTCTATGGACTGCCGTCTCAAGCTGTGCAGAGGTTTATGAGCTTGATGTCATTCCCCTTGTCTGCGCCTGTGTTTTTGTTGTCTGAGGTCTGGGGTCAGATCCATGAAATCATTGTCTAGACAGATGTCATGGAGACTCCCTTGGTTTCCCCCTGGGAATTTTGCCGTGTCCTGTGTATAGGAAGAAGTCTTTATTTCGCATTGATTTCGGTGTACGGCATAAGATAAGAAGTCTGTTTCCATCCCTTCACATGTGAGGACCCAGCTTTAAAAATTCACAGAGGGCCACAAAGGCCCCCAAGTTGTCAAAACCATCTCAGAAAGAATGGGGCCTGAGCAGCCGGGTCTGCAGTCCATGGGATATTTCAGAGCTGTAGGCGCCAAGTCACTTTTGGTCCTGGCATAAAGGCAAGACCCATCAGAAAAGACCCGGGAATGAATCCACACGGACATCCTCGTGTGGCCTTCAAAAAGAGGGTCAGATCCATATGCCTGATGGGACATCCAGATGCCTGAGATGGGGCTGAGGGCTGGGGGACACTAAATAATCTGGCCTCCGCAGGCCTGTGCCCGGTGAGTTCTCTTGAATATTTTGTTAAGACAATGGGAGAGCCAGAAGCAACCCCTTGGAGTGAAGATCACCTCGTCACCGGTGCAGGCGTGAGGGAAGCCGTCTGCACACTGCGGAGACTGGGGTCATATGCTTACCTCCCTGTGCGTCCTCAAGGCCCATCCCCCCTTCCCCAGGACAGGAAATTCCTACCCTGGGGCCTAGAAAGAGGGGTTCGGTGTGGTGGGCACAGGCGCTGCCTTGTTCGGCCGCGGCTTGCCCTTCCAGTGCCCTGGGCCTTTGTGTGCTCCCTCCGCTGACACGTGGCCTGTCCCCTTGGTGGCAGGTCCAGTAGACCACCCAGGTCCCTTGTCCCTCTCCAAATGTGTCAGCTGAACCGCTGGATCCTGTGCCCCAGGGTTGCTGGTAGCTATTTTTCCCGTATAATGATGGAGACCAGACTCAAACTCTAGCGATCTTATTTTTAGTTCAACTTCCTCCCTAATGAACCTGAAACCAAGAGAAACTCTCTCTCCAGAATTGGGCACTGAGGAGACGGCTTGCCACAGACTTGTACAAGCTGCTCGTTTAAAATAAGTCTTCCTTGTTAGCAAGAAGAAAATCATGGGCTTTCCTAGCTTCTTGTCTGGATCAGTGGAAGCATGGGGCTATGGAGGGGTGAGTTGATAACTTCCCTACCACTGAGGCTAAGGAAAACCTAGTGTGGATCCTGACAGATGGGGGGGGGGGTGAGGAGAAGCCACTGCGGGGACGGGAAGAGTCACGGGCACTGAAATTCCTTTCAGAGGGAGAAGAAAGACACTTCCGTGCCTACCTTTTCGGCAGCTTGATTTACATGTTGGTGACAGTGCCACGTCTGTACAGAGCTCACTCGGGAGAGCTGTGGTGGAGGAGAGTCAGGGAGCGGGCGCTTTGCCTCGTCCAGCAGGGGCCACGGTGTGGGCCTGGCAGGGCTTTCTCATTTCTGGAGTCTGCTTGGGGCCTTCTCAAATCCTACTATCGTTCAGGGATTCCTACCCGAGCCATTGCTTCTGAAAATGCTCCCTGCAAAATAGCAGCCACAGAAGGGAACAATGCCGTGCCGTCCATCCACACACAGTAGCGCCAGGACCTTCCACCACTGCACAGGGAAAGCTACGCACGCCCAGCGGCTTCTGCTCCCCACCCCCTGGCGGCCCTGGGCAGCCACCCATCTACACTCTCTCCCTGCCCCTTTTTGTCTGTGCGAGGCCCTTCCTAGAAATGTGCTGTCATGTCTAGGCGTGTTTGTGTCATGGCAGTGCCAGCCCTGACTTCCTGCGCAGGCATGTCTACCGCTGGAGCTTCTGAAGGCCTTCTCTGTGTCTTCTGGCCCGTTTGCGTTTGCAGCCCGCTGCCCCAGACACAACCGCAGCAATTCCTGCTTGCTCTCCAGCTTGTTAGTTTGGAAAATGGTTTTCCATCTTTTCACTTTAGGTTCGTGTTTATTTGACAAGTGAGGCACATTTCTGGTAGATAGCAGACTGCTGGGTCTTGATTTTTTTTTGTTCTAATCCTGTCTGCAAGCCTGTGTCTTTTCATTAGAGAATGGAGACCATTAAAGTTTAGTGTTGTGACTGAGAGGAATTTACCGATTGCTGCCATTTTGTTGTTTGTGGAGTGTTTTATTCTTCCCTTATCTTCATTGGCTCTTCTCTCCCATGTTCCATGTACTGTTTGGTTTCTTCTTCTCTGTGTGGGATTCCTTTAGGAATTGGGCGATTGTGGCTTCGGCTCAGTGTTGGCCCCCATCCGGGCATCGGTATCTGTGCCAACATGCCTGCAGCGGGCACCTGTGGCTTTAATGCAGGTGCCTCCTGCGCCAGCTGCTGTCCTCAGGGGTCCACAGAGGCCCTGTCAGCCCTGGTCCCCAGGCCCTGACATAACCCGTAACTCATTCCTCTGCCTCCCGCGCCCAGTCTCACCTGCAGAGGTGATTGATTAGCTTCTCCTCCCCTGAAGCTCTGCCCAGATTCCGGGCACATCAGGGCGGCCCCAGCTTTGCTCCCTCCTGAGTTGTTGATCCCAGGGCTCTAACTGTGTATTGGCTGGGTTCTGTCAAAGGAGAAGCTGGGCTGGGGTTTCCAGCAGGAATGGAAACCTGAAGTAGAGGAGAAGGAAGGGAGTGGGGTGGGACAAGAGGTTGTGAAGGGCCCAGACAGCCTTGGCGAGACCCTGGCGTGTGCTGGAACTGGGGCAGCGGCGCGCAGGGGAGCCCTGAGGCACAGAAGCTGGTCCTCAGCACTCTCTGTCAGCCAGGTGCTGGCCATGGCAGTTTGGAGAGATGCACAAATCCCCAGGGGGCAGGGGTGGAGGCCGAGCTGTGACAATTGGGCCTCCACACAGATGCAGACTGTGCGGGAGAGGGGCCCTGTCCTCTCCATCAGTCTTGAAGCTGCAAGCATGGACACGCTCACGGCCTAACGCCCAGTCACAGAGAGGATGCGGTCTGTCCTCAGTGAGCAGGCAGCCTAGCCTGACCACGTTATTCCAAAGAGGATGAAGGGATGCCTCCATATCCTTCAGCAGCGCTCCAGATCAGGCCTGTGCACGGGGGCACTGTGGGGCCCCTGGAAGCGAGGAACCAGAGCCCGAGATGGGAACCAGAGCCTGAGATGGACAAAGGCCTCAGACAGGAACCAGGGCCTGGGATAACCAGAGCCCAGGACAGGAACCAGAGCCCAGGACGGGAACCAGAGCCCTAGACGGGAACCAGGGCCCAAGACGGGAACCAGGGCCCGGGACGGGAACCAGAGACCAGGATGGGAACCAGAGCCCAGGCCGGGACCCAGAGGCCAGGCTGGGAACCAGAGCCCAAGACGGGAACCAGGACCCAGGACAGGAACCAGAGCCCAGGACGGGAACCAGAGCCCAGGATGGGAACCAGAGCCCAGGATGGGAACCAGAACCTGGGATGGGAACCAAAGCCCAGGCCGGGACCCAAAGGCCCGGCCGGGAACCAGAGCCCTAGACGGGAACCAGGGTCCAAGACGGGAACCAGGGCCCAGGACGGGAACCAGAGACCAGGATGGGAACCAGAGCCCAGACCGGGACCCAAAGGCCAGGCCGGGAACCAGAGCCCAAGATGGGAACCAGGACCCAGGATGGGAACCAGGACCCAGGACGGGAACCAGAGCCCGGGATGGGAACCAGAGCCCAGGACGAGAACCAGAGCCCTAGACGGGAACCAGGGCCCAAGACAGGAACCAGGGCCCAGGACGGGAACCAGAGACCAGGACGAGAACCAGAACCTGGGATGGGAGCCACAGCCCAGGCCAGGACCCAGAGGCCAGGATGGGAACCACAGCCCAGGACAGGAACCAGAGCCCAGGATGGGAACCAGAGCCTGAGATGGACCAAGGCCTCAGACAGGAACCAGGGCCTGGGATAATCAGAGCCCAGGACGGGAACCAGGGCCCGGGACGGGAACCAGGGCCCGGGACGGGAACCAGGGCCCGGGACGGGAACCAGGGCCCGGGATGGGAACCAGAGCCCAGGACAGGAACCAGAGCCCAGGATGGGAACCAGAACCTGGGATGGGAACCAGAGCCCAGGCCGGGACCCAAAGGCCAGGCCGGGAACCAGAGCCCAAGATGGGAACCAGGACCCAGGACAGGAACCAGAGCCCAGGACAGGAACCAGAGCCCAGGATGGGAACCAGAACCTGGGATGGGAACCAGAGCCCAGGCCAGGACCCAGAGGCCAGGATGGGAACCAGAGCTCAGGACGGGAACCAGGACCCAGGACGGGAACCAGAACCTGGGATGGGAACCAGAGCCCGAGATGGGAACCAGAGCCCGGGACGGGAACCAGAGCCTGGGACAGGAACCAGAGCCCAGGATGGGAACCAGAGCCCGGGACAGGAACCAGGGCCTGGAACTGGAACCAAAACCTAAGAGGAGAATCATGGTCTGGGGTGGCTTCTGGGTCTCTGCAGCGGGACAGAGATCACACACTGTACTTCCCATGAGACCCACAGGCAAGTCCACTCATAGCGTGAAATAATAAACACCCGCATTCCATGTTCTTTTTACTGTTCTGACTAAATCCGGCAGAATGGACCCATTCTAAACGCAGCCCGTAATTTCACTGTGGTGGATGGTACCTGCGTCCTGAACAGATTCGTGGACTACCAGGACAGTACAGCCGAGGGGCACGGGCTACCTCCTGGACCCGGCCAGCCCCCATCTGTGGAACTGCTTAGGAAATACCTGCAGGCAGGTTAAAGGGTGGCGAGGAAGGTGAGAGGACCAGCAAGATGGCTGGCTTCCTTTCCGTGGTGTGCATGTTTGCTTCCCTTTCCTCTCTCGTAGCTACGTGTGGGGCCATGATGAGAGCATTCCGTACAGGTGTTTTCCTGTGTGAAGCAACAGGGCTCTCTTTCCTGTGAAACGAGTGGCTCACTTCCCCTCCTAACTAACAGGTAAAGCATAATTAACAAGGCTCTGGGGCCAACTCGCTTGCACGCTGCCATTCCTCATAAGCCAACGACCCTCCTTTGCAAAAGTCAGTATGTCACTTTTATTAGCCTCGTTTGCAATGTAACACCAGGAAAATGAATCCCAGCCACATTCAGGCACTTCGCTGAGGATGCAAGGGCCTTCTCTGCCTCTGCCCTTGATGAAGTCATGCCATGGAAGCAAAGGGCACGAGGAACGAGATCGCTGGCTGCTCAGGCTGTCCCTGACTCTTCTCAGGGGTGGAGACGACGGAGCACAGCACAGATGATCTTCCCGCCATCTCCCAGTCCCCACGGTGAGGCAGAGTCCCTCCCACGTAGGGCAAGTGGGTTTCTGAGAACTGTTCACGCAGACTCTTTATTCCTTACTTTCAGCACTCAGTCTTCCCTGTAAAAGATTTCCCTAGATTTGGGATTTTGTACCTAGCTCCCCCCTCCAAAAAATAGCCAAGTAAGGAAAAGAAATCAAATAGAAAAGAGGACAGCCATGGGAAAACTGCCAGACCCCTGCTCCCAGCCCATGGGTGCTCTCCGCAGCGAGGACTCACCGGGCCCCCGCCCTCTGAGACTGCGCACCATGCCGTCTTCCTAACCCAAGTCTGGAACCGGTCCTCACCAGCATTGCTCTGCCACTCTCCTGTTTAAAACATTAGGACCCGTCAAGTGTTCCAGACTGGCCGTGCTTCTGCAGCAGAAACGCCGCTCCTTAGGGTCGGTCCTAAGTCCTCAAAATGCCCCTTAAAAACGTTGTTGTTATTAAGATAGGCAAGTTAGGATGGCTAATTCGGGGCACTGAATTCTAATGGCCGTGTTCTAAGGCTGCACCATCACATGTGCACAGCTTGTTTTTCTAAGCAAAATGCCCTTTATCCCCTCCTGAGGCAAAGTCCTCAGAAGCCCTTCCCGCATGGAAGGACCTCAAGACAGCAGGGTGCTGTGAGGCGGCCAGTGGCCCCGGGATCCTGGAGGGGCTTGTCCTTTCCGAGCCAGAGAGAGCAGTGTAGGCTGAGCTGAAAGGTGGACAACGCTGGTCCCGCTCGGCGCGGCCCCCTCGGCGTGGCCCGGGTGGAGTCCCTGCTGCACCAGTCCCTTCCCTTCTTCCCTCCAAGCTCCCCACTGTTCTTCCAGGTCTGCCCCAGCAGGTATCGAGCGCTCCCAACTGGTGGGGGGGCTCCTCAGCAGGAAGTGGGGTCCAGAAACTGCCGGCCAGGCATTGTTCATTCACGGGCTGGCAGGTGACCTCCTCAGGGTCACCCGCCTCCGGCGTTGGCCCCACTGTCCCTCAGAGGCACACAGGGACCTGGCTGCATGCCATCCATCTAGATGAGTGTTTCAGGTTCTTGGCGGCACCCATGGATCGGCAGAGAGGCATTTCAGCATCCTTGTCACAGGCTTTCAGAATGGTGCCACGGTGTAAGCCACGCCCTTCCCTTGACTTGACCCACTCACCGTCTTTACTTCCTGAGGCAGCAGAATAAACCTTTAACCAAACAGAGCCTGTCCACGGTAAGCATTTCAACATAGTAACTAAGCCCTACATTGGCACAAACCCTTCAAGTTCAGGTTTTCCAGGGGAGGAGAGTAAATCTCTCCTGCTGAAGAGACCCTGAAGAGACAACAAAAGAGAAGGGGGACTCTGGCTTATCTCCAAGGTGCTGTTAACACCCTTCTCTCTCCTGTCCCGCATGCCAGGACACCCAAGGCCTCTGCTTCATTGTATTTATTTTACTCATTAAATTGGTGGTTCACACTGGTCCACTCCCTCCTGGCTCTGGAATGGCTAGTGAGGGGCTAGATTAGCATCTCTTCTTGCACCACTTGGTCTGGGGGCATTCTTTTGCTGTGGCGTCTCAGACGGCTCCAGGGCCCATCCCGGAGGCCCTTGGGATGGAAACACTGAGACTCCTTCAAGTGAACAGCAGAGGTTTTGATTTTGCATAATGAAGCATGAGCCAACTGGAGTGTTTTGCATAATGTAAGAACAATGCATCCTTTTGGGCCTTGTCGTTAATTCTCAGGGCAGTGCATTAGGTAGACAAATCGCCTGTCATTGTACTTTAAAAGTTTGCAGGAAACAGACAGCAGGGATTCTGTTGTTTCCTGCCACTCCAAATGTTTTTTCAAACAAAATAAGCAGTAATTGTTTGAAACTCCCCGTGCAAGCAGGCCGGGGTTCATTTATATTCCCCTGTCTCTCTGGGGCCAAGAGAAGAGAGCCAAAGCTCCCTCTGCAGAGTGGCTGTGTGCCTGGAACTGATAAATGCACCGTGCGCCTGCACTTTATCTGAGAAACAGATTTCGATAGCTTGGTAGGATTTGGGTCAGTGGATAATTCCACACAAACAGCCAATCTTAACGCTACTGACAAAAGAAGGGACACAAATAACCAGCAAATTCCATAAATCCCTGGCTTGTAAGTAGCTCGCTTTTCATAGATTTATCGAAAGTGTCCTTCAAATCTAACTGTTAACAAAAAGAAAGAAAGAAAAGACCTTGCAGGCTCTCTCTAGCTGGACAGCGTGGTTTGCGTGGTTTGCAGACACAGCGATAAAGTTTCCAGCTAAATGCAGCTATTCAACCAAACCGCACCTCGGGCAGCAAGCAATGAAAAGAAAAAAAAAAGTCCCAAATCACACAGGGAAGAATGCTCAGCGCATTGCATCAACATTACTTCCTGGTGAGTAGATACTGAAAACTCTCCTTGGGCAGACATCTGCGCTGGGACAGAATGGAGTGACACTGCTAGCGTCGGAAGATCGGCCAGGTCCCCCGAGAAACCGCTCACACCCCACGCACCAAGGGGAAGGCGAGCGTCGGACACTGGACGCCAGCTGGACCAGCCGTGCCCGCAGCCAGAGCCACACATGACAACCCCACGTCTTCTTTCCTTTTTCTTTTTGAAGTGCTGGTAGTGGACTTGAACTCAGGACCCCATGATCCCTTATTCTGCTCCAGACTGGCGCTGGACTACTTGATCCACACCTCTACTTCTAGCTGTTAGCTGGCCAATTGGAGCTAAGTAACTCATGGACTTTATTTCTTTATTTCTTGCCAGGCTGGCTTTGAACTGTGGTCCTTCGAGCTCAGCCTCCTGAGTAGCCAGGATTACAGACATGAGCCACCTCTGCCTGGGACCCGCAGGGAAGCCGCTCTGTCCTCCTCCTCCCTTCCAAATGGCTGAGCTTTGGCACCTGGAGTGGGACCCAGGACGGGCGGGAACATGATTGTCCTGCTCATTTTGGGGGTGCCCCCTCTCCAGCGGGAGTTAGAGTAGCTTCTTTGGAGGGCAGACGGCTGGCAGAGAAGCCAGGGAGCGTGGAGCAGATCCTTGCTTCCCCTGGGACCTTAGCCTCTTCTCCTGCAGCCCTGGGGGCGCCCCCCCCACTTCCTGTCACCTTCCTACCATTAGCCTGCACTCTATATGGACCCCGTTTGCACCTTGGTTACTAAATGCCTTTCTGAAGATGCTCAGGGCCGGGCAATATGGATGCGTGATAAAGGCAACAATTCCCTATCTCCTTCCTGCTGGCTTTTGGTGAGGGGAAACGGGGTGCAGGAGGGGGACCCCATATCTGGAGGTGGAAGCTCACACTGGTGCCACGCTGGCTCAGCCATCTGAACGAGTCAAAGCTGTCGCCGGAGGACCAAAGAGGACGCCTGCCTCCCCCTGAGCTCTAAGCCCTTGGAAGCTGGATCCATGGCTGAAGGAAGGCCCGGGAGGAGTGAGATCCATACCCAGGCGGTTGCTGCGGGACCCCGCCTCTCCAAAGGGAGCCCTGTGAATGTCTGGCATTGTCCCAGCTTCCTGTTGTGCAGGGGAAAACCTAAACCTCTAATCTCCTGCCTGGGTAAAGGTGGGAGGATGCCACTGCAAGGCAGGGCGGGGGTCCACAAAACCTCCAAAAGTTAGTAAGATCCATCTCCACAAACACGACAGGAACCGTGGTTCACATCTCTAATCCCAGCTCTCTAGGAGGCAAAAGAGGCTCTGGACCACAGCAGACCCAGGAAAAGATCCGGGATAATGAGAACAAGAGGTGAGGCCGCAGGGGTAGAAAACCTGCCTAGCAAGCAAAGGCCCTGAGTTCAAATCTCAGTGGAAGAAAAGAAAATCCGTCTCCATCCCTTGCAATGGAAGACCTGGACGAGAGGCTTCTTCACTGTGGGGAACGCAGAGGAGATGGAGGTTAGGGGCCCTGTCACCCTGGGCCACCACCAGCAGAACGCGAGCCTGTACACCCCGGACTAGAAGTCGGCTGCAGGTGCCCTCAACAACAGATTCTGTCTCCAGAAAACAAAAGCCCTGGGCTGGTGTTTCGGACAGGGAATTGATTAGCCATGTTTCCAGTGAGTTCACCCTGGCAGCTCCAGATAATGCCTGGCATTACAATCAACACCAAACGCCTGGTATCTGGAAGGAGCTGGATCCCTGGCTGGGGTGGACCTGACCCTGACCTCGACCCCCATCCCACCCCACCTTGCCATTCAGGACAGCTGGTCCTCGGTGGCTTGGCATTCTTCTCTTCCTGCTCCTCTCACTCTTGAGATACTTTAGCCTCTAGCATTCAACTACAACCAATTGTGGGGGGCAGGGGGAGAAAACACACACACACACACACACACACACACTCAAAATTCCCCTCAGGCTTCGTCTTCTCATGGAGATGTGTAAGACTTCTAGTCTGGTGACTAAGCAGAGAGCAGCCGCCTCCCCAGACAGCATGAAGATCTCCCACTCGCCCAGAAACTGCTTCCGTGTCATCTCCCTGCCCCCAGCAGCAACACTTAAGCCCAGAAAGCAATGACCTGACCTCCCTCTTCAGGGGAGTTTCACACACATGACTTAAAAGCCCTTGCTCCAGGGGAAAAGGCAACTCCAAAATGCAGAAATCTTTATGCGCATGCCTGGGCCACTGTGAGACACAATTTGTTCCCTCTGCTTTTCACAGTGATGGCTTTGAGAACTCAGATACGGCAGCAACGACACAGGGACAGTACACGTGTGCACTCACACCGCCTAGAAAACAACAAGAGCCTCACTTACAGCCTTTTCTTTCTTTCTTTCTTTTAAACAAATCCCAATTCAACCCCGTGGTGACTGTAATTACCTGGAGGGAACCTAAAGGAATGCTAATATTTTGACATGTGACCAGGTTTGCAGAGGAGCCAGAATTTGAAAGCACCTCAGGCTTTTGTGCATGGCAGACCTTAGAAGCCCAGTTGCAAAAGGAAAAAATGCAAAGTCGGCTTTCCTGACCAAACTTGAACCACAGGCCTCCTGCCTCATCCACCAGCGCTCACACCTACACAAAGGCTGTGGGATTCTAGACTGTGGAGGAGGAGGGGTGCCCGGGGAAGCCCTGCGGCTCTCACGGCACGGGTGAGCCTGGCCTTCGTGAGCACGGGCCAGGCCGTGCCTGTGATACCCACAATGGATGACATGTTGTGGCCTTGCAAACGGCCTGATGGCCGAGTCACTCCCTGGCTCACTGTGGAGATCCTGTAATTTTCCATCTCTGAGCCTGGAGCCAGAGCTTGTCAGCTCAAGTGGCACCCTTGGCGCTGCAGGGTTTCCGTGGCAACGGGACCAGCCTGGGCGGCGGGGGGGGGGGGGGGGGGGGCTTTCTGGTCCTGGTAACCACCAGCAACTGTTAAACCGGTTTGAGAGACCTGCTGCCTTTCTGGCAGCAACGGTGAGGATAAATCACTGCCACAAGAAGAACGAGCCACGAATCTTGTCTGCACACAGGACACCGACAGAATCTTGCCCTAACAAATGGGAACTTAAAAAAAAATCTGAAGACACCAAACTAACCTTGGGGTTTTCATCAGATTCCTGAGAAGCCCGTCTTCCCCAGCCCAGCTTTCTCAAGTGGCTTGCTGGACGTGAGGGCCTTGGGGTCCTGCCCTGGTGGGGACAGCCCCTCCCCTCCCTCTCCCTCCCCTCCTTTTCCCTCCCCTTCTCAGCTCCTATCAGTGCCTCTCTCCCCCCCCCCACCCCCCGGCCTCAGCCACATTCCCACCCATCCCTGAGGTTGCTGCAGAGACCCTGCCGTCAGCATCCCCGCTAAGGAGATACCGGGGCCTGGATCGGGCATGAGCAATGGCGTTGAGCTTGGGAGGCCCTAGGGAAGCAAGAGGACGCAGACCCGAGGACGGAGGTGATGGGGTGGCGGGGGCTGAGGCTTCATGGAAGGCCACCCTGGGCTGGTTTCCCACCCATGTGGACCTCTGCTACCTCCCCCCTCCGTCCCTCTTCTTTGTTCTTGGGTGGTTCACTCAGTAGCTCCATCTTCCCTCTCTACACGCCTGTCTTCCCTGCTGGAGAGGCCGTGGGAGCGGCTGACAGGCCATGGGCTCATGAAGAAGGTTAGCGAGGCGTGGGCCAGCAGAGAGGATGGCCCCAGTGCCTTGGTCCTGTGCTCAGCTGTGCTCTGAGAGCCTCAGGCACCCCCACTGCCCCTCCCTCCTCCACCGTGAGCGAGACCCCAGCATGGGCCCCGGGCAGGGTCTGCACACTGGGGACTCCAGCACATACAGTGAGACAGTCATTTTCCTTGGATGAGAGTTACTGACCAGTCCTCAAGATTCCTCGCTCGCGTCCCCCTGGGCCGTGGCTGCCCTTGCCTTCGAGCCCCCACACTCTGTCCAGTCACCCACCTCCCCAGCTCGGTAGACGGTCAGTTTGGGCTCCCGGCCTGCACCTGTAACGGGCGCCAAACCCAGCAGCCGCCAGGGGATGCGTTAGGATGGGCACACCAGACTCCCGGATGACGCATGGCTCTGGCAAAGTAGAATAATTAGCAAATTCATTTGTTATGCTTTTGCATGCGCTAATATTTTCAAAGATAATTGCTTATTCAATTATGGTCTTTTGCCTTGATCAAGGATATTACCATAAGAAATTAGCTGATACTCTGCTTTATTGATGCACATTTCAACAAACATTACATGAACGAACCGCTTTGACAGGCAGCGGCACACGGGCCCTTCCAAGAAAGACACTGGTCTCTGCAGAAGCCCGGAATCCCTCCCTACCCCACCCCCTGCCCGGGGCCCTGTCAGGTGATGATGGCCCCATCCCTCCTGACCCCCACCGTGGAGCCACGCCTCCAGCCTTTTTCTCTTCTACTTTAGCCGAGGCTAGCCCAGACAGTGGCCTTCCCCCCGCCACCAGCCGAGTAGCAGGGAACACAGGTCCACAACCCCACGGCCGCATGCTTCCTTCTGCCCTGGAAGAAGATCTCTTCAGTGTCGTCCTGGGGCTCCAGTGCTCCACCTCCCTGGGCGGTGTCCACCCACCCAACCGCAGGATGTGATGGTGTTTAGATGCCAGGCCTTAGACCTGGGCTGGCTCCACTCCCGGTCCCTCGTGATGCCCTCTGTTCTCCCCAGAGTCAAGCTCCGCCTGTCTGCCAGTCCCCTAGCTCTCCCTGTTCAATCTCACGTCTAAGTCCTGGGTCCCACAAAATCCACCCCAGGCTCTGCCTGACTCTGAGCCTCACAACCCCCTTTCGCTCTTTAGTGGCTTCTTGAGGATGTCTGCTGTGCCTCAAACTTAACGTGGCTGAGGGCCAACTCCTGTCCCCTCCCCTTCCTAGGGCTGTTCCTCTCCCAGCGTGGCCCTGGGAGGAGAACCCCAGTTGCTTGTGTCAAAATAGAAGAAGCAGGTGTCATTTTAACTCATTTAGGGAGGTCACAGAGCTTTCCCGTTCAAGAAATAGTTCTCTCAATGGGTTTCCATAAGCCAAAGCCTATTAGGGAAGATTGATCTAGCAAGCTGAGGATAAGAAACTTCTCCGTCGGAGTCATGCCTTGGCGATATTCTCAGGAAAGATGAAGGACAGTTTCGTGTACATGTGCGTGTGTATGTGTGGTGTGCATATGTATGTGGTGTGTGTGTGTGTATGTGGTGTGTGTGTATGTGGTGTGTGTGTGTATGTGGTGTGTGTGTGTATGTGGTGTGTGTGTGTATGTGTGTGTGTATGTGGTGTGTGTGTGTATGTGGTGTGTGTGTGTGTATGTGTGTGTGTGTGTGTATGTGGTGTGTGTGTATGTGGTGTGCATGTATATGTGGGGTGTGTGTGTGTGTGTGTGTGTGCACGTACACACAATGCTCGCTGCCCTAACTGCTCTGGGAATGACTGACCACTGCTAAAGTGCTCTTGCTGTCCGTTTTGTCCACTGCCGTAGGTGCATTTAATCCCTTAAGTACCCCTGCAAATGAAGTGGCATTGGCCCAGGTCTACAAATGCGAGCACCGAAGCTCAGCGTGTTTGCATGACTTACCTGAGAGCAGCCAGCGGAGGGATTAGAGTCCACAACACAGCGGTGCGCCTCGCTTTCGCATCATGCATGAGCTAGCTGCACACAGAGTGCTGGAGCCATGGCTCTCTCAATTATCATGCCATGACTGCGCCCCACCTGGCGTAGGCACAAAGGTCCGTGCGATCCCACATCTCCTGTCCACATTACCAGGGCGCTGTGCAGTCCAGGGTCTGTGTAAAGAGCGTCTCAGCACTGCCTCCTGCTCCTGCTCCACTGGCTACCTCGACGCCAGGCCTCTGAAAACAGCCCTCTGCCAGCAGGTCCTTGGCCTGCCCAGGTGGGGAGGGCCTGCCCACCACCACAGGCTCCTGGAGGCCCTGCTCCTGGCACCCCCTCTGTGTTCCTAGGGTCCCCGCGAGCCTCGGTGTTGGGATTCATTCTCACTGAGAACTGAATGATAGAGGCAGTGTGACAGGTCAAAGAAGAATGGCTCAGGCCCTCAGACACCCAGGCCTCCGCTGACACCCACACCCTGACCCCTCCCCACGGGAGAGCTGTCCTTCCCTTCACCCCTTGGCCTGAGTAACTAGCCTACTCGGCGTGCCCAGGCCAGGACCGAGGGACCGACTCTCGTCTAATGCTAATGCAACCAGAGCCAAGCAGACATAACGAGAGATTCACCAGCACTTCTGGGGAAGAGACTCCTGCCTGTGTTTTTGCCCTTTCCCTCCCTCTCCAGTGTTGTGTGGAGCCAGAGAGAGTAGAAATGCCATGGCCGATTCCAGGGGGGCCGTAGAAGAGATGGGCTACGTTGGGGGTAAGGCTGAGGAATTGGATAGAAGACAAGTATTTTTAGGCCTTGTGCAGTTTGGGAATATAACTACGCTAGAATCACTTGGTATTCCTGACGCTCACTTGGGCTTCTTGTGTCTTGGGATAACATGAGGACTCACGAGAGTCTGGGAGATTTCAATTCTCCACCCATCACCTCTGCACGGTTATCGCCTCTGTCCGCTTCACTGCCCCCCAGCTCCTCTGGGTTACACGACGTCTCTCTGCGTGTGTAGACTGGCACACAACACCATCTCGTAGCTCCCCATGTTCACATCTCGTCTCACACTGGGGTGGTCATGTATAATAATTACTACTTTAAAAAAAAATGTAAGCCACAGGAAACTCGACCTGATTTTAGGGGGATGTCTAAGTTCTTGTCACTCATGAGTTTGGGCATAGTTTTATTCCCAAATGCATGCTAAGCTCTTTACAGGCCTAATCTCATTTAATCCTCACCCCAGATCTACCCTTGAGATACTCTCCTTTATTCCCATTTGATTACTGTGGCTTATGGAGATTAAATAACTCGACAGCACCCTACTAAGTAGGAGAGCAGCAGATTAGGCCTGGACACCCTGCTCCAGCCTCCTCCTTAACCCTTCCTGCCCCAGAAAGGTGCCACGAAGCACGGGTGCAGGAAGCTCCACGCAGCTTCCTGCCTTTGTTTCCCACCAACTCTTCTAGGTCTGGTGGCGTCTGGTTTGGAAAGCAGACGTCTGCTGTCTTTGGTGCTTGGTTTTTCATTCGCATAAATCAGTTGCTCAGAATAAGGGTGACACTGTCCAGCATGCATGCAATGTGCACCTCCCTGTGCCCGCCTGCCCTCTCCTCCTTCCTGGCCACTTCAAAGAGCTTTTCCCATTCCAGTGGGGTCTGGAGGGACCTAACCCTTTCCAGCTCCTGTGTTGGTGGGAAGACACATGACACAGACACAGACTCTCCTAGGGTCTTGCAGGCTCACTAAGAGCTGTGGACATCACAGAAAACCTGGTTCCAACTCATACAACAAAAGAAGAAACATCCAAAATGGCAGCCCCTGCAGGGGCAGCCATGTCTCTGCTGACCGGCGAGCCTGGGAACTCTCCCTCGCTCTGCGGGACGCCAGAGCTCAGCCACAGCCCTGCAGAGACAGTCCAGGGCTGGCCAGCCCGCAGGCTCCACTTCTGAAGTCCATTCAGCAGCTGAAGTCTGGCTCTGGTGGATATAAATCTCAGTTGACAGGCACAGTTGATTTAGAAGTATTTATTTCTTTGCTTTTCTGTAACTCAACTTAATTACTTGCCCAAGACCCCATTTGTTATGGGTTGGCAGAGAAATTAACCTCAGCCTCCCTTTGATTCCGAGGTCAGGGAGCTTCCGCAGGCCTGGGGGCGGGGGGTGGGGGGACGCCTGGCCCTGGGGTGTCGGCTCTGGCTGTGTTAGGGAACTGAGGTCAGCCGCCTTGCAGTCAGACCCGCCAGGGCTTCCAGGTGGAGCTGCGCTCTTTCTGTGAGGGACTGAAGCCCTGGCGTCACCAGCAAACCCACGTCAGTGCTCCATCTTTTCCCATTTACTGGTTCACCTTGTCCTAATCCCTACTCTTGATTCAGAACTCAGTGAAGGCCCGAGGGCCCCCTCACTGCTGTCTGGATCTTCTTCTGGGCTTTTCCAGTCCTTAGAAAATGGCCCTTCCACACACTTCTTTGCCCAGGAGATGCGGGGAGTCCAGGTGCACAGCTACGCCAGGTTCCCTCCCGTTTCCTCCGCAAACCAGAACCGGGCGAAGGGAGAGCATCTGAATAGTCAGTTGAAATTCCGAGCTGCGGCGTTCAGAGAAGAAGTGATGGAAGACACAGTCAATCGGTCGTTAGCTAAGCCCATAAAAAATTAATTGAGAAGAATTTGCTATTTAATATTGACATTTTGTATTTCCCCTCACGCTAAAGGAAATACCATTAAGGAATCCAATTTACTTTGCATTAAACTCACCTTTACCAGAATTGAAATCAAATCTTGCCAAGTGATGATAATGACGCTTGGGAATTAGCCATGGAGATGAAGCCTCATGGGGGCGAGGACACAAGCATGAGCCAAAGGCCAAACTCCTTGCCTTGTTCTAATCTAGTTTGCAAAAACGGATTTGTTCAGCAACCGCATGCATATGCAAGGTGCAGCCCAAGGTGACACTGCCGACCCCCCTCTTGCCCACTCGCACATGGTGTCACCGAAATATGCAGGACATGCAAATGTATGTAAATTGTGCATCCCCCAACTATTCAGTGTAGTGCCAACAGCATTAGACTTGTTCACAAATCCGAGTTCCGGTGACAGACACTAGCCCTCACTGGTAAAATGGAATCCGATAGGCAACAACCCCAGATCCTGGTGGTGCAGTGAAAGTGTTGAGTTCACGGCAGCCCCGGGGTGGGTCTGCTGGCCTCCCCTCCGCCCAGGCACATGGGGGCATGTGGGGCGGGGTGGTCTCGTGTGAGGCAGGATGGTCTCCTGTGGGGTGGGATGGTCTCGTGTGGGTCGGGATGGTCTCGTGTGGGGTGAGTGGTCTCGTGTGGGGCAGGGTGGTCTCGTGTGGGGCGGGGTGGTCTCCTGTGGGGCGGGGTGGTCTCCTGTGGGGCGGGGTGGTCTCGTGTGGGGCGGGGTGGTCTCATGTGGGGCGGGGTGGTCTCGTGTGGGGCGGGGTGGTCTCGTGTGGGGCGGGGTGGTCTCCACTGGCCTGTGGGAGTCTCTGGCATGAGGGACGTCTTCCCTCACCTTTGTCTCCTTGTAGCAGGGACTGATCCCAGCCATTGTCTAAGACTAGATGTGTACAGCAAACATAAACAAACAAGTAAATAAAAAGTGAGATGCAAATGTCTTCTGTGAGAGAAATAAGGATAGGCCCCCCACGGGCCACGTGCACAGATCTAGTTCAGCAGCGCTGCTCCAGGCTCACTAAAATCCCTTCAAACGCGCGGCTCAGTGCGTCTCCATGGTCCCGGCGTCTAGCATTTGGTAACGACTCAGTAATAATTAAAGGACTAATTAACTGATCAATGAGTCTCATTACAAACGAAATCGCTGGGATAATTGTGGAAAATAAGGGATGGAAGTGAGTGATTTCCAAAAATAAGAGAGAAAGAGAAACTGAAAGAAGAGAGAACAATTTTATCTAAAATGAAAGGGGGAATAAAACAATAAAGAGAAGAAATAAGCTTTAAAAGCCTCCTCCAAGAGAAAGCGAGAACACATAAAGCACAAACGAAATGAATTCAAATACACAAGGAAGGCAACCAATAAAGCACGATTACATTTCGTAGCTGAAACACCCAAGTTGTCAACGGGAAGAAAAGCAAAGATTAAAATGTAAGGACTGGAAAGCATTGAGAATAAGAGGATGGAAGATAATGTACTAAAAATCATAACCAAAACAAAGTTGATGAGGCTCTATAACCACCAAACAAAACAGACTAAAGCAGAAAATATTAGTAGACAGAAAGATGTTGGCTAGCTCTGTTTTGTGCTATCCATTCACATGCAGGCATTTCTCTATGCACGTGAAGTTTAACCTGAAATAACATTCCTGAATCCTTACAGACTGACTTCATTAGCCAGAAAGAGGAGGAAGAGCCCGTGGAACTGGTCAAGGAGAGAAGGTAGAAAACTTCATTTTACTGAAATCTTTTTTTGGGGTGTGGGGGGAGCAGTGCATTTTATCCCTGGGCTTCACACTTGCTAGATTGGTGCTCTACCACTTGAACCATGCCTTCAGCCCTGCTGTTTGGTGGCTTTTTTTTGCCAGTCCTGGGCCTACACTCAGAGTCTGAGCACTGTCCTTGGACTTTCTCAAGGCTAGAACTCCACCACTTGAGCCTCAGCACCACTTCCGGCTTTTTTTCTATGTATGTGGTACCGAGGAATCGAACCCGGGTCTTTGTGCATGCTAGGCAAGCATTCAGTCACTAGGCCAAACTCCTGGCCCTGGTGGCTGTTTTTGCAGATGGAATCTAGAGTGTTTTTCCGCCCAAACCGTCTTCACACCGGGATTCTCCAGCTCTCGGCCACCCAAGTAGCGAGGAAGACCAGCATGAGTTCCCAGTGGCTGGTCCAAGGTCATTTTGAGACGTTCAGGCATTTTGGGTGGAGGGCTGCAGGATGTCAGCACATCTGGGTCTCCACTGAAGCCTTGAGTAGCCATGATTCAACATCTGTCGGCCAAACGTGCAGGTCAGGGGACCAGCCTTCCAGGAGAGTCCCTCGCAAGAGTCTGCAGGGTGGGGAGGGTAGAGGAGAGAACTCATTTATTTTTCTTCTGTTTAAATAAGCTTGGTCTCGGCTTCATGCGTGCGTCTGATGAGTTTGGGCTCCTGGTATGCGCCTTCCGCTCAGCAAATATTTCCAATCTCTGCAATTTGTTAGGAGCTGAAGATAAACTGTAAACAAAGCATGCGGGGCTTTCCGCCCCAGGGAACACAGGATGTGGCGGGAAGATAGATTTTAGTCAAATAATTGCACACATAAATACAGCACACTATCTCTGACAAGTGCTGTGAACGAGAGCCGTGGTAGGGAGTTGGCTTCCTGAGAGAAGTCTGGGGAACCCTGTCCCCCAAATTGATGGTGAACCAGAATGCTCCAGGTGAATGGGAAGAGGGAAGGGAGCCAGGGCAGGGTGGTGTTTCAGCTTAAGGAAAGAGGATGGGCCCAGTCTGGGTTAGGAGGAGAGAAAGAAGAGGTGGACCTTTAGCTGAAGGTGATGGGGGGAGGGGATGGGGAATTTTATTCCAGAAAACAAAGAACAAAATTGTTGAAAAATGCCATCCTGACGAATACTACTGCCAAACCAAGTCTCACCTACAAAGGAGCAAAGTGGAAACCTTATCTCAGAGCCTCCACAAGTTCAACTCAGAACAGACCCAAGACATGAAATTGGCAACGTGCGTGTCACTGGTTTGGACAACGGGCTTGGTTTATAAACACATAAACACAGCAAGCCATGCACAACAGAGCATCCAAGCTACCAAGTGTTTTGAGATGGATTTAGCCAACTAGGTGAAGCGAATCCACTCCCTGAGAGCTTTCAGATATGGATGGATGAAATTTGCATTCACACACGCACACACACACACACACACACGGAGCCCATGTTCAAGGCTTGGAAAACTAACATTGTCAAAATTCCCGTCATACCCAAAGCAACCAAAGTGGTCCTTATCGAAGTTTAAAGAGCACATTTCCCCGCCATATTTAAAATAATCCTAAAACTCACATACAGTCACCAAAGCCCTCAGTAGCCAAAGTGTAGAGCCCTGAGCACAGAGAACAAAGCTGCAAGTAGGGCTCTCCTTAGCACTGGTCAATCTTGGGTGATGCCATCTTCCTTAGGATCCCACCATTTCGCCCTCTGGAAGAAAGACTCACAGTGAGTATTCAAACACACATGATTTAAAGTAGCTGAAATGAGACAGTCCAAGCGCCAATGAAGTGACCACGTGTGCCGTGCTCCATACTTCAGCCTGGAACATCACTTACAGTATAAAACGCTGAATCCCTCAAAGATCAACCTCGACACCAACGTACCGAGGGAAAGAGGCAAGTCACCAAAGGCCACGTGCCCGATGACTTCTATGTGTGAGCTCTCCAGAAAATGCTGTGCCATAATGAAAAACAAATCAAACCCCGCCAAAAATCAAGGATAACATCGTCATTGACCAAAACAAGAGTCAGAGGAAAACTTGGGGTGGTGCTGGGATGTTCTGATTGTGGTGATAGTTTTGCACAACTGAAAGCGTGTAACGATGGATTTAAAGTGGGTGAATGTATCACATGGAAAACACACCAACCCTGAGCAGTTTTGAAATGCATAATATGGCGGAAGCTGATTTTCTTGGGGATAAGAAAAAAAATCCACAAAAAAATCCCTCCTCAAAGACAAAGTAAAGTAGCATTGATTCAAGCTTTAGTTGAAGCGGAATTTTATTAAAGTGATGTGGTAAAGCTCACCACGCTGTTCTTAACGATCTGTCTCAAATGCGGCTTAAATACACATTTAATATACATCTAATGAGATTCTTTGGCCAACTAATTATTAAGCATGTTTAATGGAGTTTAACAATTGCATATGAGATTCGGCGTCTTTGTTACATAGATTTATCCTTATCAAAATACTTTTAAGATAATGGACTTGCCCCATAGATTGCTTTGTTGAGTAAGAGTCATTAGAATCTGCCACAATAATAGTATTTGAAGTTTCTACCAGTTATTAAAAACCTATCCAGTTGCATGTGTGTCATACCGTTAGCACCCTTTCATGGACTTGTGACTCCAGCAGGCCTATCATAGTTCACACAGATTTAGACAAGACAGGACGTTTTATTTAGTGTACTTCATAGTGGAAAAGAAATACAAAAACCACGGCTGGCGTTATGATCAGGGCAGGTGACACAGGGACACGGCTCATCATAAATCTAGTTTTGGAGAGGTGTGGCTTTTTCAAGGCACCAGTAATAAAAGCCAAAGTCAAGAGGTCTTTTCTGGAGCATCTAGATGGGCCATTCCCTTAAACACCCCAGGGCCAGGGTGAGGAGATAGCTCAGAGTCTGTCCTGGCTGCAGAGGCTGGGAGAGAGCCTAGCAACGCTTCCCTCCAGCCTGTTTCCTGGGGCCTCCGGCAGGGGCAGAGCAGAGTGCCTCTCCATAATGGCAGCCATTACGGATCCCCTGGGGACCCCAGGGGGAGGTTTAACTCCCCAGATTCGCAAAGAACCAGTAGCAGAATCTGCCAGTCCCTCCTCTGCTGCAGTTTCCCCACCACCTTTCCTCGGCTGCATTCAAGGAAGCGTGGAGCACAGTTCTTGTCTTCTTCCTGTAATCGCCTTTATGCATCTTTTGTAAATGGCCCAACTCTCAAAGCCACTGAGCCACAAAATCAAGGCAGACACATACTTGCAGGCCCGTTGGTTCCCGCTGCCGGCTGAGGGCTGGACGGAGTCGGCGCCCGCCCAGAACGGGCTTTGCCATGCGGGGTCTGCGGCTGGGTCCTCCCCATTCTGCTGTGGTGTCACCCCCAGAGCGAGTCCAGTTGTGGATTTTTAAGATGCACGCCTTGCTGCTCTCATCTGAATCCTCTGACCCCTCAAAACCGGAGTCCAGCGGGGAAGGCATCAAATCACCGCCTTTTTCCAGCAGCCCTGGGATCCTTCGTCCACCCCTCTGTGCAGGACTGGGTCACGGTGCTCTGTCCAGGGCCAGGCACCCTTGTTCCACAGTGCCGCTGGTAAAGGACTCAGATGACTTGAGATGTAGCTGAATGAACGTACAAATCAGGGCCATTCCACTGTGGCTCCTGAGCGTGAAGGAGGAGGTGCTGAGGAGAAGCAGCTCAGAACCCCCAGGAGTCCAGTGTGCAGAGAAGGCCTGGGAGGTGATGGTGGCGAGGTGAGGGGCGGATGGAGAGCTGGCTGTGCAGTCTCGCCTGGCTGGCCTGCCCCAGACTCTGCCCAGCGGGGAGCCCAGCGGGGAATCGGGAGCCGCCCGCTGCCTGTCAGAGGGTGCTTCTGCATGTAGGGCAGGACTTCCTTCCTTCCTCCGCCCCTGGGTTTGCTTTGTGGCGCCATCCTCCTCCTGCCCACACGAGGGGAGGGGAGGCTGAAGCCGGGTCACGCAGACGAGGAGTTCTGGCATAACAGTCTCGAGTGAGGTGCCAGCTGCAGGTATTTCATGGGCCATCTGTGCCTCTGAACTGAGGTTGGAAGTCACCCTGCAGGATTGAAGCCCATGAGCTCTGGGGCCTGGGGAAGGCCGGAGCGTTTGGCTTTGATGTGTCTGCGTTTTCCTGCGTAATTAGGAGTCTCTGGGACAGAGTTGGGGCTGCCACGCCAGCTAGCCAGGTCTGACAGCAATGCAGACCCAGTCTCCTCGCCGCCTACCCCTGCCAGCTCTGGGAGCGAGTGGCAGGGGCTTTGCTAGCTTCCTGCGGATTGAGGGCTCCACCAAAGCCTGGCTTAATTACAATTTTTAAAAATGGTGGCAACAACCCCAAAACAATGATAGGGTGGACATCCCAGCCAGGGACGCCCTGGTCCCTGTCGTACTGGGGCTGAGCCTAAGTCTGATGTCCTTTGGCTCCTGTAGACGTGAGACTCGTGGCTCACCTAAGCCTCCTGAGTGGGGCCAGACCACTCCCGCTTTTAGCAAGAGTCCTGGAGAGAGCTAGAAGGACCCACTAGCCATCTGCTGTATTTGGAGTGCAGAACAAAACTGCGGTGTGAAGTATCTGTTGAACATGGGGAAAATTCATTTTTACATTAGCCTAGGTGAGACAGAATTAAGACGTTGGCAGCGATAGAGGGGAGGAAAAAACACACTATGTCCCACAGCCACGCTGCCGAGCTGCTCCCAGGCCCAGAGATAGAGGCTGGCTGGAGCCCCTGGGGCCTGCAGGTGGGGACAGATAGCACCCCGCTCTCCACAAGACCCTCCATCAGGACCACCTCCTCCAGCCGGCAGCCGGGAACAGCCCTTTGATGCTTATTCGTTCTGCCTTTCCTCCCGGCACCAATGAATTAATACCTTAGTCGCAGGAACCACCAAACCCATACGCTGCTTCTCTCTGCCTACAGAAAGCACGGTTGCCTTTGACGATTGGACACGCATCTCTCTGTAGTAACAGAGAGGAGGATGCGAACTGCTTGGTGAGAGGCCACAGGCAAAACTTCCCTTACTTTCAAAGCGTGGAACCCCAAGAGCTCAGGACTCCATCAAGAGGCACGGATTCGGTGTTCACGCCATGTCCCATGGTGGTGGGGCTCTCCGGCTGAGTGTCTCCTGAGCGCACGGACTAAGACACAGGCTCTTCACAGCAGCGCTGCCAGGTCGTCTAACGTTTCTTGCTGAGAAGGCCAGTGAATCACTGGGTTGGGTATTTCTGACACAAGGAGTCTCCCTTTCAACAAAAGCAAAGTTCTTGGATGAAGCCCAGGCCCTCCCCGGTGGCCCTCCTGTTTCTTACAGATTTTCACTTCAGCTGTCTGGCTCTTGGTCCTGCTGACTCCTCATAACATTCTGGAAACATCTAAGCCAGGATGCCAGACTCCAAAGTTCTGAGCAAAGGCGGGTCCTGAGAAGAAGATGGCTTCTCGACTGGACTTGAATCCCACCCAGAATCCCTCCAATTCTGAAGTCCTGAGACAGCATAAAGGTTATAATGCGTTAACCAAGAATTCAGTCTGCACAGCCAATGAACTATGTCCCCCGGCGGGACCTGTCCACTATCCACGGAAGTGGGAAATGTGGTTTTCTCAACAGATTTGCACGAGCACGTGAAGCGTCAATGTTTGTTGACTGGGGTCACGCCACTGCCCGCTGGGAAGGACTCACGGAAGGAATTCTGAAGTTCCACGCCATGCCAGAGTGAGGAGGAGGCTGGGACGTCATGCCAAGTGGGACCAGCCTGACACAGACCTCACACGGCTAGACTGGAGCACTGGAGAAGGGAGGGAACAGGGAAAGCTGAAGAATCATTCTGTCAGCAGTGACTGAACGGTTGTAAAGGCAGAGTGATGTGGCACGTACCTGTGAAGATGTGAAAAATGAAGCGAGAGGCCATTTTGAGTGAGCGGATGGGTGTGTGTGTGTCTGTGTGTGAATTCCATGCCTATTACACTGACCCCACCGCCACCAAGAAGCCTCTGCCTGTTGTGGAGCTGAACTCATCAGCTTCTGAGCCCCTGGCTACATCTCTCCTCCCCAGCTAATGGAAAATCCCTCACTAAAACCCAATCTAAAAATGAGGCGTGTCAAATTTCTGAAAAAGTGCAACTCCAGATTCTCCTTCATGTCCCTCTCCCCTGCTTCTCATCCCTTCCTTCCTTCCTTCCTCCTCTCCTCTCCCTTTACTTCCCCTCCTTTCCTCCCTCATGAGCCTTTTCCTCCTCTCCTTCCTCTTCCCTCCCTCTCTCCCTCCCTCTCTCCTCTTCCTTCTTTACTTGGTTCATGTCTATCCATCCCAAGAAGCCCCAAAAAGATTAAAAAGGGAGTCATTCCATCACTGTGGCCTCTCTCCAGGCCTGGCATCCGGGACAGGCAGCCAGACTCTGGAGAGACTGCCCTCGTTCCCCTTGAGCCCCCTTTTAGACAATGTCATTGTAGGGACAAAATTAGCCTACAGTCTTAAACTCATGACAACATCTGTGTCTACGAGCCGTGGCGTGGGGCACAAAGGTTCATCGGAGGCCCTTTCCTGGTGCCACAAATCCCCTGCGCAGTCATCACAGCAAGTGCTCTCGAGAAAGTTCTCAGGGCTGCAGTTTCCGTGCATTCTTAGCAGATCCAAAGTGTTTCTTCCTCTTCCTCTGGCATCTGGCTCAGCCCCGAATGCGGCGAGCACACCTCACGCCTGACCGCACCCTGCAGGTGCCGGCACCTGCGCCTGAGGGTTCCGTAGATTCCCGTCTAAGCTGAGGCAGCTCACAGCCCTGACCCTTCACACAGCCAGGGGGTTTTCAGTAATGCCGGCTAAGCAGCTTAAGGAGTTAATGAAACAGCTGTCCCTTAGCATCCTCCCTCCAAAACGAGATTCCAAATAGGATTTGAAATTACTTATGCAGCGCTAAGAAGTACTTTTGTGGTATCCGGAGATTTCTTTGGAAGTCTGGGACAAAGAAAGTCTGATTCCCAGACGGCAGTAATTGCGGGATGATCCAGAGACATGAATCGGGGTCCTGGGAAAAGGCTCACCTCGGCGCTACCGAGGCCATCGAGGCGGGCAGGGGTTCACTGCCACCCGCCGCTGCCAGGGCGAAGCTCTGTGAGGCCTGAGGGAATCATAGTGTTGGGAACCCTGCTTTCCAGATGCTGTACTGGGGCTCTGCGTGGTGTGCGCAAAACCTGAGACTCACCGTGGGGGATTTCACACGGAAGTATTGACTCTCCACTCCTGCAGGAATTCCATGCATGCAGAGTCCAGTGGCTCGCTCTTCCTCGTTGGCTCCTCTGGGACCCTGGCCTATTAAACGCTGCAGGGTGCCATTGGCTGCGGAGCTTGTGCTTCCCCTCTTCACCTTCTCGGGGAAGGAATCACGGTGCTTGGCTGATCCTCCCCTGGCACTTCTCAATCCAGTCAGTCCAAGCCACCACAAGGTGTTACCATTCTGCGCCTGGCACGCTGCCCGGGACATCCGCCGAGCCGAGGGAGAGGCCTGGTCCACCTCCAGACTCAACCTCGGTCCTGGCACAGCCTGCTGACAGCTGGGACAGGAGGTGGGCTTCTCCAACCTCCAGCGTGGAAAAGAGGCTTTCACGAACCAGGAGAGCTGGGAAGGTAGCGTGAGAACACCCGAGCAAGCCATCTTCTCGTCTGGTGGAGTGGGCAGGTGTAAGGAAGCATCAACGCGTAGTCTCATAAGGAAAAGTCACTCATATTCCCTTCTGTCCCGACTCTGGGGTGGAACAGAGGCGGCAGCGGCCTCTCCCAGGTCCCTGGCTCTCTGCACAGCCAGGCATGGCTCTGGACTCGTCTCCACGCAGCTCCCAGGCCTCATCTGTGGGCCACTGCTGGAAGTCCACGGGGTCTGCTGATCCGACCACTCAGTGGGGGCCAGGGATCTGGGGCAGGCTGTGGGGGCAGAGGGGCCGGGTGCCGTGTGGAGGTGTGTCTCCCCCCCCCCCAGGGAGCCAGCGTCACCATCCCACCCTGACAGGAATAATTGACAGATCAAAATTGTATAAAGTAGATGGCCTGCTCTGTTTACATTGTGAAACAAATGTCACCCCCATCAATCAAACGAGCTAATAGATCCACCAACTCAGAGCTGCTTTCCCCCACTGGCAGCTTTTGAGAACTACGCTCTTGTCACATTTCAAGCACACTGCATGTTAGCGGTGGCATTAGAGCTCCAGAACCTTATCACCGTCTTATCATCGGGAGTCTGGGCAGGAGCCCTGGTCTGCTTCCCTAGCACCCGCACCCCCCCCTCCACCCCAGCACCTGCACCCTCTCTCTCTACTCCCAGCACCTGCACCCTCTCTCTATCTGCCACTCGTCCTCAAGCCACATGCATGTGAGGCCCTGTGGTCTTTCTGTGTGACATCATCTCTTGGTTAGAAGTGTTTCCTTGACAATATAAATGCAGCCAATAGAAAAAGCCATCCTAAATTCTGTGTATCGACAAAGTAATAGGAGAAAATGGAGGGCCTCGACATTATGGCTGCGTTGGTCTTTTCTGTGGGCAGGGGCGGGAGGATGGGCCTGGGATGAATAAAGACAAGGACAGGGTAATAAGCCATTACTCTATTTATTAGGTTATGGATAAAAGCACCTGCAGTCATTGGGTAAGAGATAAAACTGCGCCATCTGAAATTCAATATCCAAGGCTGCGGTGTCAAGAAAGACCAGGCAGTGACTCATGTGGGGCCTGGGGAGAGCAGGCCCTGGAGAGGCCGTGGCACCCACAGCCTCTTGTCTGGTACTTTTTACCACTCCAATCGTGTGATTCCTTAGAAAGGCAGCATCACACGCGACTGGGGTCAGGTGGGGCCGGGAGAGAGGGGCGGGCGCATGAAGGGGAGAAGAAGGGGAGAATGAGTCAAGACTCCAGTGCATAGCCCACGGAATTACAGGAGGGGAGGGAAGGTGAGAACGTTAAGGTGCCTTGTGTTCATAAACTGCTTTGCTCAGTGGCAGCATTCGTACTTAAAGGTATTTTTAAAAAAGAAAAGCAAATGAATAATGTAGCAATGAGCTTATGCTCAGATGGTGAGACTCACATTTGTACAAAGAGAAAGCCAGCCCGGGGCGGTGGGGTGCTGTCCCCACTGGATGGAGACTCGGGTCCCCAAGAAAACGGGCCAGCTGACTCCAGACCTGCAGGCTCCGTGGTGGGAAGCCGCCCCCTTGTGCAAAGGTGGCAGAGTTATCGTTTTATTTTGGGGTGTTGGCTAGCACACAGCCATTCCCGGTGCCGTGCCCGAGATGCTGGAGCACTTTAAGATAAGCGGGGCGGGGTGTGAGCCCTGAGTGCAGCTCAGGTGTAAACTGAGCGATGGCTAATGGGCCCCGGGCTGTGGCTGCTCTCTCACTAATTAGACCTTGCCTTTCCGTGGCCTCAGTTGAATGTGGACTCTGTGAGACCCACCACAAATCTTCCCGGCAGTGTTGGCTGTTTGTTGAGGGGTGCAGAGCTTGGGCAGACAGATGAAAGGCGAAGACGGGGCGATAAGTCATCCCTCTCTTCATTCATTTATTGATCTCTGCTGGGAAGTGAAGAACGCTGAGAAACCAAACACCTCTCAGAAAACACAATGCAGAGCTCGCTGTCCATGCCATCCGTAAGACCAGGAGAATGGCGGCTCCCGTCATTAATAAGGCTCTCAAGACGAACCTGCACAAACACTGTTCATTGGAAACTTGCTGCCAAAATGGGGTGATGTGAAAAGCGGAGCTCCTGGCTCCTGTGGCCTGGCTTTCTGGGGTGGGTGGGTGGCAGGATGGACCGGCGGCGGCAGCATCATCAGGGAGTCCTGAAGGAAGGTGCCTTTGTCTTCCAGGAGGCAGAGATCCTGAACACCGCGGTCCTGACTGGAAAGACGGTGGCTGTTCCCGTGAAGGTGGTGTCTGTGGAGGAGGACGGCACGGTTTCCAGTCTGGAGGAGGCTGTGGAGTGCCGGTCCTCTGATGAAGACGTGATCAAGGCAAGTCCCCCGCTTCCCAGCCCCCCAGTCCCTCCTGCCCTGCTCTGGCTGCTCACTGCTTAGATAAGGAGAGGGTCAGTGACCACCACTGGCCCTTGGCTCAGCCTGAGAGCAGTGGCAGAAAGCGGTGGGACGAGGCAGGTGCACGGCGTCCTCACTCTGAGGTTGGTGTTCGTGTGAAGTCGATGAGGACTGGGGTTCCCAGCTGGTGCCAGAGCCGGCTTGGGGCCGAGGCCTCAAGTTCACCCCCGAGCCTGGGGCTGTGGCCTCGGGTACACCTCCGAGCCTGGGGCTGTGGCCTCGGGTACACCCCCGAGCCTGGGGCAGAGGCCTCAAGTTCACCCCCGAGCCTGGGGCTGTGGCCTCGGGTACACCCCCGAGCCTGGGGCAGAGGCGTGCAATGCTCCCCTTCCTTGCCTGCCTTCCAGAGCCTCCTCTTTCCAATCCATTGCAAAGATAACCCGGGACACAGATCCCTCGGGGAAGCGGGGAAGTATGAGGTAGAGGCCTCCAGCCCAGCCCTCTGCCGGCAGAAGCTGGCTGCATGCTTCCTTCCAAAAGGCAGAGGTGGGTGGATCTGCGCCATGCCACCATTCCACAGACACCAGAAGGCAGAGGGACAGGTGCCACTGAGTCTGCCCGGAACGTACCCCTGGCATGGCCAGGTGGAGGGGCGGGGTTTCCTGCCGCCCTGTGGCTTCTCACCAGTCCAGCACGGGGCTGTGCAGCTCAGCGCGCCCCTCTGAGCAGGAATCGTTTCTCCCCCTTGCTGGGAAGCCAGCGGCCAGGCAGCCCCTGGGCCACGTAGAAAGCAGTCAACAAACACCGAGCCGGTCTTCACCAAGCACTGGGGCCAGAGGGTGGACACACGGCCAGTCCCTCCCGACGGGGCTCGAGAGGCGGCCCAGCAGCGGAGTCGAGCAGTCCTGCGTGTTGAGAGTCCAGATCTGCGTGGTTCTGGAAGGTCAAGTCCCGGACAGTCAGTGGCTTCACTCAGGAACCATGTCTCTGACAGTGTGTGGCAGTTACACAGAGGCTCGCTGTGGTATTTCCACACGTGCATGCATATGAAGTGACTTGATCATATTCACACTCCCTCCCCCTCCCCGCTGCCACTGTTTACTTTTCCCAAACAGCCCCCTCCTCCTCACACAGGCGTGTGTGTATACAGAGGTGCTGTAACACATGATGTATGCCTGTCTGTATCTGCACTATTTCCTTAACAGCATGTCTCCCACCCCAGCCGTGTTCCCGCCAGTGAAGCAATGTCATTCTTCTTTATGGCTGAATAATGCTCCTTTATGTCCGTGTATCCATCCCTCATAACTCATTGCTTGGCTGTCATAAATGGTAAGTACCAGGCATGGGTGTGTAGGTGTCTCCGCCGCACGCTGACTTACAGGACTCATGTGGTGGGGCCGTCACGATGGATGCCTGGTTTGTGCGTGGAGTGACTCAGGCTTCCTGGCCTCCTTCCCCCATTTCCCCACCCCTGCCCCGCACCTCTCCAGCGTTTGTTGTTTGCCTCTCATCCTGTCAGCCGGCCTGCTGAGAGATGGGACGTCAGGGTATTTTATAGCTAAGGCTGTTCGACATGTGCTCGTGTATTTATTGGCCATTCATAGCTCTTCTGAGAAGAATCCGTTCCATTCATTTGCCCATTTATTAATTGGTTTATTTGTTCTTGGGGTGTTTGATTTTTTGAGTTCTTTATGTATTCTGGATCACAATTCCTTGGCAGATGAATAGCCGGCAAAAGTTTTCTGTAATCTGTCTCTTCACGCTGGTAATTGTGTCCTTTGATGTGCAGAGCTTCTTGCTTTGATGCAGACCCACGTGTCGTTCCTGCTCTTATTTCCTGAGCTATCAGAGTCCTCTTCAGGAAGTCTTCGCCCCTGCCCAGCTCGTCAAGTGTCGGGCCCAGAATTCCCTTTGTCAGTCAGTCTTTCCTTGTCACCTCTGATCCACTTGGAGTTCATTTTTCCACAGGGTGGCAAGGGCCTACTTTCAGCCTTCCGCACGCCGAAACCTGGCCTCCCCTGCTCCCTTTTTGAAGGGGCTGGCTCGTCTCTGTTTTTGAGCCTTTGTGCAAGATCAGATGGGGAAGCTCTGTGGATACATGCGTTTCTGGGTCTTCTGTTCAAATAGGATATTCCACGTGTTTTCGTGCCAGTACAGTGCTGCTTTTGTTACTATGGCTCTGCTGTATAATTCCGAGTCAGGCAGTATGAATCCCCCAACACTGCTCTTTTTGCTCATGCTTTGGCTATTCTGGGTTAGGATTGATTTTTTTCCTACTTCTGTTAAAAATTCATTGGACTTATAGTCAGCATGCATCAGAGCTCCAGGTCACTTTCAGTAATAGACAATTTTTATTGTTGGTGGTGGTTGGTGGTCGTGGGCCTTGACCTCTGGGCCTGGGTGCTGTCCCTGAGCTCTTTTGCTCAAGACAAGCACACCACCACTTTGACCCACAGCGCCACGTCCAGCTTTCTGGTGGTTAACTGGAGTCTCCTGGACGTTAGTGCCCGCTGGCTTTAGATGGTGGTCCTCAGATCTCAGCCTCGTGAGCAGCTAGAATTGCAGGTGTGAGCCACCCCTGTGCGGCCATGATTAATTCTGGTAACCTCAGCGTGGGCGGGAGGTCTTCTCATCTTCTGGAGGTTCTTGCTTTCTCAGCTTCTTTCTTTGGGCTTCATAGTTTCCGTTTCTCATCCCTTAGGCTTCCTGCAAGGTAAATGTGTTAGGTTATTGTGACTATGATGATTTCTTTTCCCACAGGATGAATGTTGGGATATAGAAGAGTTGCTGGTTTTTGTACATTGACTTTGTATGCTGATAATCTGCAGCTCTTTGGTGTAGGGACATTCAAGTGTAGGATCATATCATCTATAAATTGGGATAATTTGACTTCTTCTTTTCCTATCTGTGTTCCTTTCACTCCTCTCTCTTGCTCTGTTGCTCTGATTAAGAAGTCAGGGACTTTATTAAATGAGAGTGGAGGGGGTGGATACCCTGGGCTCATCCTAACTTTAGAGAGAATGATTTCCATTTCCCCCCATTTAGTGTAATGTTAGCTACAGATTTATCATCTAGAGACCTTATTACATTGAACTACATTTCTTTTATCCTTAATTACTTTGGAGATTTTATCATAAAATTTCATTGAAGTCTTTTGTATATCTATTAGGATGACTGTATGGCTTTTGTCCTTCCATTTATTGATTGTCGACTGTTGGACAGCTCCTGCTTGCACAGGGGGAACCAGTCTGGTGGTGATAGATGATCTGTTCAGTTTTCGGCTATAGAATGTACACTGGTTCTCCTCTACTTCTGTGATAGGCAGTATTTAGATAGATGAGCAGTTCTGCGAAGCTCAGCACTGCTGACTCACGCTGTTAACCACCAGAAAATGGGAAGGGGCGTTGTGGCTCACAGTGAAGAGCTGAAGAGCTCAAGGACCACACCCAGGCCCCGAGTCCAGATCCCATGATCGTGAATCAACCAGTCACTCTGGATGACATGAAGAAGGACCACCTGCCCTGTGTTAGGCAGGCTTCATACACCACACATTGCCTTAGACCCGTGGGTAAGCACTGCACGTGGTGGTCAGAGCAGACGTGACTGGCACAGTGCCGTTTTGTTTCTGGGAACCCAGTTGTAGAATGGAGTGCTTTGAGCTGGGGGTCGGGAATCCAGTCTCCACCGCAGAAGTCTGCAGCCACCACCGTGTACATCATGCACCCTGGACATTTATGTGAGTGTGACACACCTGCCACCCCTCAACCCTGCACACCTGAAACCCTCATGCATTACCACGGTGGTGGGTAATTGATATGCAGCCAGAGGCATGATCCTGTCTCTTGACACAACAGAATTAAAGATTAATGTAGGGAGACGACAGCAAAGATGTGTGTTGAACTCCAGAGTTGAGGTTTTACTTATTCCAGGGCGCGCTTGTCGCATTATTAGTCCATCAGGGCCTGAAGTGTCTGTCGTGTAAGTGACATCTCAGAGTCTTGATTTTAAATTTAGGGTGATTACAGGAGGCTTCTACCATCTTTCTTCCAGGCTGGCTCTTTGATTGAGAGGGAGGGAGGGCAGGAGGGAGGGAGGGAGGGGGCGTGGTGAGGGTTAGAGGCCTTTGCTGTGGTAAATCTCAGAGGGACAGTTTTCTCACGTCGAGGAAAGAGCTGTGGACACAGCAGCCCAGGTCATAGCACGGGCTCCTTCCTGGAACCTCGCTTCTCACGAACCACCCCGTGGGAGTGTCTGGGAGGGGCTGGACCCCAGGCCCCCCACAGGTCCAGCCTCAGGTCCAGGCAGCAGTAGCCAGAGGAGGCCCAGACGCAGGAGAGGCCCGCTTTAGAAGACGCATGGCATCACATCCGAGCACCTCCGGGGGCCGGGAGACTTGGGGCTGGTGTTTCCACGCACCACGTCCCAAAACTGCAGACTGCTGAGGACAAGCCAGCCGCGGCGCAGTCTGACCTCAGAGGCAGACAGCCAGTCTGCAAACAGGAGGCAACGTGCTTTCCACGCGGGATTCTGTGAGAGTCAGGGGAGGCACTGCAGCCGAGCCTGGCTGTCAGTTTCAGCTGCACCGTCAGCCACTCTGACAGGCGGTGGCTCTGCCTTGCCGGACAGCGGGGCCTCGGATCCTCGGAGGACATTTTGTAAGTGGAGAGCGAATGGAAGCACGGCCATTAATGCATCCTCTGTGCTTTGAACACCTCACGCAGCGTCTCACAGGATGAAGCCGAATGGAAGGCAGCGTTGGGAGGCAATTTGAAGCATTTTGAAGGACCTTGGGGAGAGGGGGACACAGAGCCGTGTGGCTTTACAGAGACGCCACGTCCTCCATCGGAGGTGCGATCTGCAGATCTGTGTTCCATGGTGAGAAGACCTCTCTTCGTATGTCTAGGTCTGTGTTGATTCTGTTTCAGTGTTTACTGGAATAACTTGTGTCTTGGCATATCCGGCTGTGATTATTTTCTTTTCCACAAGACCAGACTGAATTTTAAAAGTAGTTGGTGTAAAGAAACATGTGCGGGCATAGAAACACAGGTGCTGTGCGGATAGGGTGGCAGATATGGATGCACACACACAGCAGAACAGGAAATGCCACTCCTCCAGGTAGCTGTGGTACAGGAGGGGAAGCGTGGCCGGCCCAGTCCCTGCGGGAGGCCCTCTCCGTGGAAATGATGGGTGGTTTTGGGTGACCCCCAGGGAAGGTCACTCAGTTCTCAGGAGCAAACCCACAATGCTCGGCTCCCAACCCTGCCCATACATCCACCAGATGACTCTGCCTTCCATTGCGCAGGAGTGCCAGGGCCTTCGGTTTGACAGTTATGATAGAGGTGGAAACCCTGTGCTGAGTTTTGTTGTGCTTTTGGTGCTGGGTACCAAACTCAGGTATGCGATGCATGGAGGCCATGCCCACTTAAGTAATAATATTTCAGACTCAGACCCCGGGTCTCTCCTGATTTATAAATGTCATGTGCCTCTAACGCACTCAGTCAAAGCCTCACGGCCTCATCTTATCTCCAGGTGCTGGCTTGGGGACGGAGCTAGTATTTTCCATGGCTGGTATCACGGTCTGCTTAACAAAGTGATGCTTGCCACTCCAAGAAGGAAAGCCTTCTTGGTGCACCTTTACATGCAGAGTGGGTATCTCTCATCTGCGATAGCACGTTGTCTCCACTCCGTGTGGGGACATGTGCCCGGTTCTGCCCTCCTTGGGCCTCCCTATCGCCTACTTGTGGAGCTGGGAGAGGATGAAAACCACGTGATGCGGTTGTGGCCGAGGACTGCAGCCACGTGATCTCCACAGAGGCAAGGGTGAAGAACAAACTCAGGCCATTGGTAGAAAAAAAAACGTTTCCCACCTGAAAGCGGAAGGGGGGAGAGTCTCGAGTCTTTACATTCAATTGGCAGAAACTGTTTAACACGGATCCCATTAAGTAGTTGTGATTTCTCTCTTATTTCTTTTGATCACAAGGGACTGCATTGTATCTAGCTTGCATCAAGAATTTAGGCTCTGAACACTTGTAAACTATCAGTATTATGCAGAATCGGTTCTGCGAGAAATGAAGTCGTCCTTTGCGCAGTGGACTTGCAGTTGTGGTTAGCAAGCAACCGCAAGGGCCTGCTTTCTCCTTGACGGTGCTCTGGCTCTTACCGGCTCCGTGTCACCGATGAGGAAGCTGGGGTGCGCAGAGGTTAAACGTGCGCCAGGCTGGAGGTCTGGCACAGTTCACCAGGGACCCATCGCCAATGCACTGCTATTAGGAGCCAGGAGACGAAGGGAAGGGCGGCAGGCAGTGGGGACCACAGAAAACAGACGTCTGCGGCAGTGGCTCAGGAAAGACAGCCATGGGCCCAGGGTGCCCCGGAAAGCCTGCTGGAGGTCAGAGAACCATAAAGGTCATGGCCTGGGGAGGTCAAACAGAGGCACAGCTGGGCTGCGCCGTCAGGCTGGCATCCTGAGAGCAGGACCTGCACTGGCCATGGGCCACGGCCCTCTGCCCAAAGGAATCCTGTACAGGGAAGGCTGGTCTGCAGCCTCAGCGGGTCAACAAGTGGAGTCCCTGCGGCCAGGTGTGGGACACTCAGGAAGGGTCCCGCTGGGGGAGGGGGCTCCGCTCTGCCCCTCCGCGTGCGCGCCCTCAGGCCGGTCCGTCTAGAGCTTCTCTGGCAGGTCTACCAATGGAGGAACTTAGCCAGAGTAAGAGTGTCCCCAGGGCCTCGGGGTCCTACCAGAAAGTCAAGAGTCACCAAGCGTATGCGCAAAGTTGTCAGAATTCAGTGGTCAGAGGAAGAAGGAGAGACACAGGTGACAGGAGTGGTAGCATGGACACTCAGAGTCAATACACATGAGATACAGAACGTGGATTGCTGGTAAGAGGTCGACGATACGGTAATAAACAGAGTGACGGACAGATAGCAGATGGAGAGGCTATCCTGGACAGACAGACAGATGGACAGACAGAATGACAGGCATTTGAAACACTCCCCAGGAAAACTAATTTGGAGGTGCTAATTGACAGGACTGGACACACTAAATTACTTGCTGCTGACCTCTTTGGGGAGAGCTGGCCCCATAGCCAGCTCTCAGGAAGACAAACGAACCAGGTACTCTGCTGTTTTAACACATTCCAGGTTGTTTTCACTCCATGTGTTGTGGTTTTCATCTTCAAATGTTCTTTTGAACGGAGGATGTGATTCATTTTTTTCCAAGCACTGCGGCTTGATTCTCGGTGACGATGGATGACAGGGGCCTTTGTTTCTCTGGAAGCTGAGAAATGGTTGTTCACACGCGGTGTCGTCTGCTCTGCCGACCTCCTCGCCCCGTGTCAGCTGCCAGGTCACAGCGCGGCTGGCCTCAGGCCTTTTCTCCCTGGAGAAAGAATTTGGAATTCCAGCCTTTACGTTCACCTTCAGGTTCAACTCAGAATTGCTCTGTAATCTTTAAAAATAAATAGGTTCGGCCTAAGGTCGCCCAGGCACATGTTGATGGCTTTAGATTTGAGATTCCACTGGACTCTCTTGGGGTCACCTCACAAACCTGTTCTGCCATTGCATCTCATAGGGTTCTTAGCTCTGGGTCAGCTCCGCTCTCCAGGGTTCTGAGGCCCAGAGCCTGAGGCAGAAACACATGTTCCGGCCCCCCACTTCCAACCCAAACCCACGCTCCTTCCCCTCTGGGATCCACTGCAGGTCCAGCTGCGGTGATGAGGATGAATGCCACCCAGGCCGACCAGAGCCCCGGAGCTCAGCAAGGCCAGACAGCCCTGGACCGGGGGCAGGGCCAGGAGCGGGAGCCACCGGGAGAGAACATGATTGCTCTTTGTAGCACCAAGAGGCCAGCCAGCAGGCAGCAGGGACCACCACTTCCTGTCCTAACAGCTCTGGGGAGATTCGGTGCAACGTGTAGGCCGCTCCACCCGCCCGAAAGCTGTCCAGTCCTGCTGGGCTGGCTATGGAGGCTGCGGGAAGCAATGGAACCACACAGCAATGACAAGGATGCTGCCACCCGCCAGATGCCAGAAACCAGAACCGTCCCTGCCACCAGCTGCATGCGGGAATAGAGAACACTCTTCTCCTTCTGTTGTCCTCAGCCTCTACACAGGACACACAGCCTGCAGCAGACTCCATTCACACACACACACACACACACACACACACACACACACACACACACACACACACACACGCTCCAGCCTACTGGGGTAGAATGCTGCTCTCATGGGGTGTGCATTCCACTGAGAGATGGCAGACAGTGAACCAGATGGTAATAGGCCCTCAAAAAATATCTGGATAATTTTAATCGGTGAATGCCTCAGCCTTAGAGATTTACCAATAATGATACTCTCATTGCTACTCTCACTTTAAATAGTCAATGACATTTTTCTTTTGGTCCTATTAATTCCTCACTTCCTATGTTAATCTGAAAAAGTCTGTTTTTTTTCCAGCCCCTCTCCCTGTATTTTTTTAACGAACGCCAGGCCCTCTGTTGGCATGGAATCTCCAAACCATATGCTACGTTAACAAGGAACTTTTAGCCATAAAGTTCACTCTGAATAATGGTAGACTATTCTCAGCTGTGTTCTCACTTGGCCCCGAAGCATTTGACTGGATTCCCCGGTGGCAGCTCTTCTAGGACTAAACGCACTGGGGTGCTGGAGCCAGGGACGGCCGAGGTACAGGTTGAGGGCGCCTGTGCCAAGGTATAGGTCCTGGATGGTAAAGAAGCTCAGCCTGGTCCTTTCAGCGGTGCTCCCAGAGCCAGGCTCCATGGCGGCTGTCCCGGAGTGACTCAGTGAGGGGTCTGCTGTGCTCACTGGGTTCCAGAAGTAGACTCCACTTCACGCCAGTCAAACCGTGCTCTGTGCAGTGTCGGGCAGTGGGCACTCTTGGAACAAACCACATCGGCTCTGCCCATCCCGAGGCCTGGTCTGCTCTGCCCAGGGCAGGGGAGGAGAGGCCCGCAGCACTCATCCGAGACACAGCTTCTTTCGTGGCCTTAGCCAAGTAGAGAGATCCTGAGATGCTAGGAGCCAAGATGGTGATGGGCCTAGAAGCCCGGCAGTGAGGACGGGTGGCCCAGCTCCTTCCTGAGGCACCGGGCAGACATTGGCCGCAAAGGGCATTCATAGCAACAAGCGCAGCTGTGTGTCTTGGGTCATGCACAGAAAGTGCCCACCCGTGGCTCAGTGATGAAGAAGGTCCCGAGGAAATTGGGAAGGCTGCCGGAGGGGAGGTGACAGCCGAACACCAGCGTACGTACGCACGGCAAAGGAACACTCACTTTACTCCACATGAGTCAGAAACGAAGGCCTGAAAAGGGCTGTCCCCTCGTCAGGTGAAGGGGACAGTGTGCCTTTCCGGCTGGAAACCTCCCGTGACAGAAATAGATGAAGTCATCTAGATAAAGGCTGTCTGAGCTAATGTGAGAAATAAGCTACCATTAAAGAAAATCTTGGCTTACAAAATTGAGATACAATACAAAAGCCTCTTCTGGGAGCAGAAAGCCTCAGGATCTTATCGCCACGCAATCTGTTTGAAGACTTTTGCTGGAGCCAAGCCCTAGTCATCTCAGCCCCACCAACACTTGGCTGGGCTGCTTGGCTAGCTCTCCGCAGTGCTCGTGGACGGGCTGCGGCCGGCAGGCCTTTGTTCCTGACTTCAGAGCCCCATCGTCTTTTATTTATCCACAGTTTGCATTCGCTTGGAGCTTGTGGGAACAGTTGCCCGCGCTGCCTCACCTCTGACCCGGGAGAAGTCAAGAGAAGTCAGATCACCATGGACCCAGTTAAGAACTGGCTGTGGCCGGCGTGCTGTCCCCCAGTCTGCGTGCCACCATCCCAAGCCAGCGAGCAGTGGGGGTCGTAGGTGGTAAACAGGTCACTTTAAGCACTGGATTGGGGGACTTTTATTATTGAATATATGTTTTTAAAATATATCTGGCATTACCAAAGCCATGGCTGCCTATATCTTTCTTTCTTAGGAAAAGTTAAGGGCACATCTGTCTCACAAAAGCCAAGTCATCAGTAGCAGAAATGAAACCACAGAGATGGCTGATGCAGACAGCTAAGCTTGAGAAGGCTGGTGGCAAAAATATGTATAATTTTTATTCACTCGTTCATTCATTCACCTCATACTTCTTGGATTCGCTATCTGCACGAGCGTGGAAAGACGAGGTAAGAGGCCAAGTGGTGAAGAGCCTCCCTCCGTGGACGGCACTGTGAAGCAGAGACCCCTGCACGGGTCCAGGATTCCACAGCAGGCGGTGGTAACAGACGTGAGTGACGAGAGGCCAGGCCCACCCTGCACTCCTCCAGCTCGGGACTCCTCACCCTGCAGGCGCCCAAGGACGGCTCCGGGCCGCTCCCGTCCACGGTGCCCCCCAGCTGCCCCCCTCACACGACCCTCCCCACCTGCCCCTCGGCGTCGTGGTGCTGGGAAGGGGTGGCCTTCTCCCGTGCTGGATCTGCAGCCGAGCCGCCTGTGCCGACCCCCACCCTCCCTGGTCTGGTCTGGTCAGTTTCCCACCCGTCCTGTCTGTGCCATTGACCAGTGCCCTTGCTTTCTTCCTGTGCAAGAACAGAGGGAGGAGAGCTCTCCTGGATGAGGGCTCTGCCAGCCTCGCAGTGGAGAGGTTTCTCGGCCCAGCCATGGGCTCTGGCGAGGCCCCTGCCACCCCGCGTGGCGCCCCGGCTCCTGGAGCGTCCCCATCGCTCAGTTGGAATGACTTGCTGGGTAGTGCAACTCCACGTGTCCACAGCAGATGCGCTTTCTTCCCACAACTCAGCCAGCTCTCACCAGCCATTGACAAAGCTGATGGCGCCTCATGGAGATCTCACAAAGCCGCCCCGTCCCCCACTCCCTCCCCTGGCTCTTCCTCCTCCACTGGCCAGACGTCCTTCGGGCGTCCATCTGCTGGGCCCTCGACCCCCTTTCCAAGGGCACCCATGCATGCATTTAGCACACTCGTGGATTTGCCTCCAAGACGTCTGGCGGTCCCCTCAAGTGACCGTCCCTCTCCATCCAGGTCCCGGCATGCCGCCTGCACCGTCAGCTGCCCTGCTCTTACCTGGATGACTAACATCCAAGATGTCCCAAATCACAGGCCTCCTTCCTCCAGCCGTACTTGCCCATCTGTGCTTTCTATTCCAGTAGCAAGGAGCCAGGCTTTTCTGCTCCTCGCTGGGCCTCCTGTCTCCTGCAAAACACGGGCTGCAGTCAATAGGGCTCAATAACGAAGTCTCTGCCGGGCACCCATGGCTCATGCCTGCAATCCTAGCTACTCAAGAGGCTGGGATCTTAAGTATTGTGGTTCAAAGCCAGCCAGAGCAGAAAAGTCTCCAAGAGACTCTTATCTCCAATTAACCGCTTTAAAACTGGACCTGGCACTGTGGCTCAAAAGGTAGAGCACTAGTCCTGAGCAAAAGAGCTCAGAGACCACACCCAGGACCTGGGCTCAAGTCCCACAACCCACAAAAAATTAAAGTAATACTGTCCCTCTGAATCATGTCTTTACACGGGCTAAGGCAGTTGTTCCCTTCTCTCCACCGGTGTCGCCGTCATCTCTCTCATTCCATTTCCCACAGCTCCCAGTGTAACCCTTGCCCCCACCTGTGTCACCATCTTCCAGTGACCTTCCTTTAACAATTATAGTCTCCACTACCCCCTCCCAGTCCTCAGAGCCAAAGGTCTAACCACGTCTTCCCCTCTCCTTCCCCCACCCACGTCTCTTTCTTCAGCTGTCTTCACTCTGCTTCCAAAAGTGTGCCACGCGAGAGCCTCTCTCCCCAACCTGGAGCCCAATCTCCACTTAGATCGTATCACACAATCTCCACTTAGATCATGTCACACAATCTCCACTTAGATCGTATCACGCACCGGACCAGTGTGCTGCCGGCTGCAGAGGAGACAGCAATGAAATCACCTAGGTCGTACGTTTTGAACAGCAGATTCACTGTGATTATCTGAGGAGCCGCATGATGTTGTTAATAATCATGACAATTTTAAAGTTATGGAGGCATTACACACACCAGATGGTCTGGGCCCCACCGCTTGCAGCTCACATTCCGTTATCAGGGTGGAATTAATATCAGAGAACGTATCTTCATGCAGTCCGTGCATTTCATTTACATTTGTTAAGTTTGCGGTGGCTGCTGTTTCTATTATGTGGACATGGCCTCCTCGATTCACCACAAAGAGTCGATAGCTTAATGCGGATTAATTGGAGTGTGAAATGTAGTGATGGAGACAGCAGTCTCTCTGCCACACCTGAATCGGTGATGTTAGCGTCAAGGGGGGTTTATAGGCAGGGGCGTCTGTGAGTCGAAAGGAAGAAAGAGGAAGACCTCTCGTGACTTCCAGAAAATTGGATTTTATCAACCTGTCAGAGAGCCCTGGAAATGTTCACAACATTTCAAGAGAGGCACCTCACTAATAAGTGTATTGCAATGCTCTGTATACCAAACGACTGTGGTGGCTGAAGGCCAGGGAGAAGAGACTGGCCTGCCGGCTGTCAGAGGCATCTGTCCCCCTCAGGTATAAAACCAGAGGCTGTGGAGCCCACGGGAGCAGGGCACACGCACGGGGTCCTGGGCCCGCTTCGTCCACAGGGAAGAACCATGCACCCATCCTCGTGTTCTTCCAAATACGTGTGCTACCGTCGCAAGAAGCCGTAGACGGGTGAGTTATCGGGGGCAGCCCCAGTGCGTGCCCTGCAGGTGTGGAAGAGGACACGGGAAGCGCTGGACGGCGTCAAGGAGCGCGCGCTACTCTGTGGTCAACAGCCCGATCCCCACCGTCGATGCTGCAGAGCAGGAAGGAACAGGAGCCAAGCGTGGGCTGTCTGTCCACGGCGTGAAGACCCTCACTCGGGAGCCTCCCCAAACGCCCTTGACCTGAGCCCCTCAAACAGCCTAAGTCATCAGAGCTGCCATCTCGAAGATGTCAGGAAGTTCAGAGGAGGAGGAGGAGGAGGAGGAGGAGGAGGAGGAGGAGGAAGAGGAGGAGGGGGAGGGGGAGGAAATAAGAAAACCAAGTGGATGAAGAAAACAGTGGCTCAGGGCATGCGCCATCTGTTAGTGGCTGGATATAGAAACGGGAAATTTCACACATCTGTGATCCTTCTTCAGAATATATTCAGTGTCATTCTTAAGTTTTAAGAATGATGTTTCACTTTTTTGGGGGGTGGGGCTTGAGCTCAGGGCCTGAGCACTGTCCTTGGCTTTCTTCAAGGCTAGAGCTCTGCCACTTAAGCCACAGCACCACCTCTGGCTTTTTCCGTGTATGTGGTACTGAGGCATCACACCCGGTCTTCATGCATGCTAGGCAAGCACTCTACCACTAGGCCAAACTCCCAGCCCCAGGAATGATGTTTTATTCCAAAGTCCACAGACCTGTACCCCACCACCCGACACTGTTTCAAGGTGCCAGGGCGCCCAGCACAGAGGGAGCTGATACCCAGAGCGTTCAGCCTTAACTCTTGTTCCGATGTGCAAGAGTCAGTATCTGTTGATTTAATGAATAAATCAGTGTCAGCTCATTCAAGGTCCCTGATAGAAATTGCCAAACTTGGGGAAGCTGAGCAATTTTTTTTCAGTTTCACAGTTTCGGGGGGGCGGGGGAGGAATGGAACAGCCACCGTCTCCTCATCTCTCCGCACCTCCCTCTCTCTCCCTGGATTCTGCTGCTCCCAAAACACAAAGCATCTCCCACCCCTCCCTGCACATCAAACACCAGACTGTCTAAAAATGTGTTTGATGGCCACTTCTAAGCTTGTCTGTAAAGTCAAGATGTCAACATGGCAAGTGTCACCGATTTTACTTCGTGTCCAAGGAGACTTGAACTAGTAACCAGGAAACGGCTGGCTAAAATGGACGCTGGGTGAGGCCCTGGAGCCTGCAGTCCGATTTAGGAGACAGTGGAGGAGGACAGCAACTGGAGCCAGACAAAGCAAAGAGAAATTCAAGAGACTCCCTCTCAGCCAAGCGCCAAGCCCAGGGGCACGTGTCTGCTGAAGGACAGCTATGTGGCCCAAGCTGGTCCAGGGAGACCTGGCCTTAGGTCCAGTGGCTCCCACGGAGGCCATGCTTTGACGTCCGCCGCTGGTGGACTTCCTCACCAGAGCCCAGAGGAGGGGAGACGAGAGCAGCCACGCAGAGTGGCCCCACGGGAGGCCCTATCCCCCCCTTACTGACCTGGCAGAGCAATGCTTGCAACTCTGAACTCACTCCCTGTTCTGTGGGCCGCTCTCCCAGCAATTCGTACTTCTCCAGACCTCGACTTACGACGCACACAGCGAACAGATTCATTTAAACCTGGAATGTAACACGTTTCACAAATTAGATTCCATTAGACGGACTTAAATATTGATTATAAACTCGATCGCGATTTTCCAAACAAGAAACAAACAAAACAAACAAAAAAACCACAAGTGTAATCCGTCTTCATAAACTCCTTAAACACCTTCACAAGCAGACAGAAGTCTCAGTAAATGAAGGGCGTGAAACCAATCCACTGAAACTGCACAAACGCGGGATAGAAATGAGATCCAATGCCAAGCATGAATGTGTTCATTACCCTCCTTTCCTTGTAGTTTCTTTTGGGGTAAATGTTCCTCACAGTGCAGACAACCAGCAGCTGCCGGCTGAGGTCTGATGGTGGAAACAGCTGTGCCCCGCTGCAGGACACAGAAACTGCAGGTGTATTTTCCCAGCATCCATGCACGTCTGACTGCCTTTGCTCAGTGTTTATTCTGTAGCTGTGTTCTACACACATATGAGGGCGTGTTCAATGTTTTGGTTATGCCACACGCTCGTGCATTTTTCAAATTCCTTCACCACGGGGCTCATTTAGAACAGCCTTATCCTTGTGGTGGTCAGAAAAGGCCTGCAATTCAGTCAGTCCTTCTGGAAAGTGCTTCATCTAATGTCAGGCTAAAATCTTACTGGCTTGGATCCCTATGCAGCCACCTTGCTTTCCCTTGCCTTTCTCCTTGCTTCCAGTTGCAGTCCCAAAGAACAAAGATGTGTGCAACTCGAGTGTCCAAATTCTAGGCCGGAGCTTCACACCAGGAGTTTGACAGTTGTGCGATACTGGTGTGCTGGATGAATGAGTAATGGAACACATTTACTGGACAGTATTTCCCGTCTCACCACTTGGCTGAGAACGTGAGGCAGGTCACACAAAAAAAGGAAGGCCCAGAAGGGACCCAGACCCACTACCTGGTGGACGGATGGACAGAGCGGCCCACGGAACGCCTCCGCCCTGGCACCGGGCAGAGCCACGGGCGCGGGCAGTGAAAGGACCAAGCTCGAACCCTGGTGCCGCATGCAGCCAAGCAGGCACCTGTCTGCTGCAAGAGTCCATTCCTCTGCTCACTGAAATCTACTCTTACCGCACTTCCAGTAGGCGGTGTGGTGGAGTGTGGCTGTGGGTAGAAGACCGTGAGCAATTTCCAAGAACAACCCAGCAGTGAAATAAGGACTGGAGAGTCCCCCCATGTTCATCTGTGGACAGCGCCTTCATAAACGGAGAAGCAGACGGCTCGAGGCTCGTTCCCAAACGCACACTTCTCAGATGCCTTTAATATATGTATGGAAGCTGTAGGAATGAATCTAATACAATATGTTATTGTTTTTTTTAAAAAAAGTATATTTTAAATGTTCTCATGCAAAAAAATAAGGGCATAAGGTAATGTGAATATGGATTGTCTCCATTTTATCATTTCATAGTGCACACATATATCAAAACGCCACATCGCCCGTAAGTACCTACAATTATTGTATGTTTATAAATTGCTAAGAGAATATGTTTCAACTGGTTCCAACACAGAAAGACGGTAAGCATGTGTGATGATGGATTTCTTAATTAGCTTAGTGATTAGCTAATTTGTTATTAGCTTAATAACTGCACAATGTAAGTATATATCAAAACATCACCCCCGCCAACGTATATCGTGTACAATTTTCATCTGTCAATTAAAAATAAATGGCAAAGGAAAATGAACACCACAACGCGCTCACTGTGTAAAGAGGGGTCCTCTTATGGCCGGGGTGGAGACAAACTGTGACGTGCGCTTTGGCTTGCTGTGGCCTGGCGTGTGGCACAAGCCCTGGTGGTGGCCCGGCTTTGCCAGGGGTCGTCCCTGCCCCAGGCTGGGCTGGGGCCGAGCTGAGGGGCTGCGGTGGCTGGTATCTGACTATTTAGGAGCCATCGGCTGGTGTGTGTGTTGGACTGTGGCCACTGCGTGTGACAAACACGTATGGATACCTATGTGTGCAGAAGAGACACATACATGCGTGTACACGCATGCACATGAGTGCCCATGTACACACACACATCCTCTGCTGTGAAGTCAGCCACTTTCTGTGGGAAAGGAAAGAACTTGTAAGTCAGGAAGCCCTGTGGACATCACCCTCTCTCTCTCCCTCCCGCCCTCTCTTCTCTCTCCACCGTCAAAGTCTGTGGCAGAATTTTACTGGCCACAGCTGGGAGGCAGGAAGTTGAGGTGAGTCCAGAGTAGCCGTCTCTCGTCGAGTGCAGTCATCACCAGTGTGGGCCAGCAGTGCGAGGAGATGCCACGAAGCTGAGACCTCCAGCCTCTGTGTCCCACGGGAGGACATCCTGCTTCCCACTGTCTTTGCTGCTTGTTCTTTTGGTCAGGACTGCAGTAAGGCGAGCGGCAGGGCCCGCCTTCGGGGCAGAGGCTACACACCAAGCTGGTGATTCACTGAGACCAGACAGTCACAGGCGCTGGAGGGCTGGAAGGCTTTTCAGGAATCCTCGGGCATGCCGGGGCTGCATGGTGCTGGCGGCTCCACTGGGGTGGGCACATGGAGTCTCTGCCACCACGTACGACCAGTGCAATGGGAAAAGACCACCCTGGTACCTCGGGACAGTACGGTGTGAACCGTGTGATGTGGATGGGGGTTCCTGGAGCTCAGACTCAGAGCTTCCCAGGGTGAGTGCAGCGTGTGCACGTGTGTGTGCGTGTGTGCATGTGCGTGTGTGTGCGCGTGTGCATGCACGTGTGTGTGCATGTGTGTGCATGCGTGTGTGCATGTCTGCTGGCCTGAGTTGAGGCCCAGTCTCTCTATACTTTAGGTCTTACAGAGAGATCGGGACAGGAAGTGTTTCCTCCTGGCTCATCTGTGTGGCGGTAAATGGCACATTTCCTTCCTTTCCCCGGGGCTGGGTTCTCCACTGCCTGGGGAGAACCCGGACTGGCGGGCCCAGCAGCCGCCCTCCAGGACGAGCCGCCCTCCAGGAGGAGCCGTAACGGTGTGCGTCTGGTGCCGACAGCCGGTGCGGCCAGGTGGACAGGTCTGGGCGGCGGCTCGCAGCACACCTGCGAGGCTCACCTCGGGCTTCCTCCACGTGGCCTCGTGCTGGGCTTCCTGCACGGATCGGAAGCAGATTCAAGTTGGGTTGCACCGATGTACTGTGTCGTGATTGCCAGTGGAGCCCACAGAGGGCAAACATTTTCCCCTGCCCTGGAAGAAATGGGGAGAGCGAGGGGAACGGGGGCCAGCAGAGGCGGGCAGCTGTCCATTATATATGTAATATATAATAATATATAATAACACACACACACACCTCAGGCGACCTGGTATGTATCACAGCAGCTCCAGACAGCGCTGTGATCACACATCGTCCACCTGAAACGCCTGGGCCCCGAGGACTCTCCACGCCCCCAGCACAAAGAAGCCATAGCTTGACCCCCACCAGCCCCAGAGGTGAGCGAGACGAGACAAAGCTTATCTTAATTTCTTCAACTAAGGCCTCTGGACCTGTGAACAGTCACTTTGAACTTGCCAGAGAAATCAGTTCTCCAGAGCTAATTAAATGTTATGCACATCATAATGTTTCCTCATGCCAGACTCTTCCCTTTGCATTTAAGAATTTTCAGATGATAAATAGGTAGAAACAAGACGGATGAATGACGGATAGATGGACGTTACGTGATAGACAGGTAATGCGTAAAATAACCAGTGCTAGGTAGATGATGGATACGTGAAGAAGTAGAACATAGATTGTTAGGTCTGCCCGGGAGAAATGATTCCTTCACATGTTCCATGATCTCTGACTCCTCGCTGACATCAGACCTGCTCTCTTGCCTGTCAGAGTCCTCCTTCTTGGCCTCCTTGGCTGCCTCTTCCCGCTTGGAACCCTCCTCTCCTATATCTACCGAGTTGACTGGTGGCTTCTTTTTAGAAGGCAGGCTTTTTAGGGCAGGCTCATCCCCCCAGGCTTTGTCCCAGAGACCATTGGACTCACGGGATCCCTGGGATCAGTCTTCTCATCTTCTTCTTTTTCCAGGGGCCAAGGACTCCCTCTTTCCTTTTGCTCAGTGCCATCGGCAATGCCCAGGCTGCTGTCTGCACCTTGGCTGAAGAGGCGGCCAGGAGAGGGGGGCCTAGCAATGTCTGGGTGGAGAGAAATGTCCTTCCTCTCTGGCTGACTTGATCTTGGAGGGTCCTCATATCCAAAGTTATCCCCCAGGGCATCAACGTCCAGGTGCAGGTTCTTGAGAAGCTCACCGGAACCTCGGACACTCTGGATGTCACTGCCCCCTTCATCCTCCTCATCAGTGGTCTCCCCTAAAGCCAAGAGGCTGAGAGCATTCTTGTCCTGATGGATGGTGCCCAAGAGACGCCCTGGCACAAGCAGAAGTCCTAAGCGTCTGTGGAGGCAGTGTGAATTCTCCAAGCTGACCAGATTCGGCTGCGCGACCTGGGCCCATGCTTTGAGATCCGCGTACAGCAGAGGGAGGGACGTCTGCGTGACCTCGTAGGGCCCCAGGCCCCAAAGAGGAACAAGCACTGGGGCTAAGGAGGAAGCCAGGGCCCGGGACTTTTAGTGGTCTCTCCTTCTTGTTTTTCTTTTCCTTCTTCTTTTTCTTGTCTTTCTTCTTAGAGGCCCCTGGAGTAGGTAGCCCCTCCCGCCCCTGGATCACCAAGTTCCGAAGGTGCTCATCACAGGGATGGTCCCCCATGGACTGCCGTGGGCGAAGGTGAAGTAGAAAACATCACCCATGAGGTCCTGGCATGGTTCCTGCTCCACAAAGCCCTCCCCAGCCCGCCACAGCAGCTCTGCTTCCCCGAGGGGATGGATAGCAATCTCTCGGGCAAATTCCAGGATTTCTTGCTTGATGGGAATGAAGGTCTCATCATAATCCTCCTCCAGAACCCGCTGGTCTCCTGTGGATAGGTCATCCGGCCATGGCTGGTCTGGTCTTGGATACCTGTTTCCGTCCCGGGGAGGATCTCAGCCGCCTCCCCGCTTCCAGGGACGCCGGGGTGTTGCCCAATGGTGACCAACAAATTTCCTTAGATCTATCTAGAAAGACATGTGGCCAGGCAGGTGGTACGTAGACACGTAGATCTAGAGAAAGATAGAAAGGCAGACAATAGGCTCAAAAGGAAAGACAGACTTTTTTTTTTCTTTTGTAAAAACAGGTTATTGGCAAACACATTTAGAGGAGAAACTTTCTTCTTTTCCAGAACAATTGATGACGCCAACTTTCCTTTCCTTTAAAATGCTTTGTAAATTATTTATTGCTCATAAAAATGACAATGAGGTATAGGACAAAACTTTGAAACCGAACTCTTCGGTAAACAGAGGATAATTGCTTTGCTCTAATACATCTTTGCAAACTTGACTCCAACAATTTAGGCTGACTAAATTTAAGAATCACTCAAGCGATGCCCAGCTCCAAGCTTGGTGTGTGTGTGTCCTCCTGAGAAAATTGGGATGATATTAAGAAAATATTTGCTTTTAATTTTGGCATTTCCTCTAATGTTTCCAAGAGCAAAGATTGTGTGCTCCGGGTGGGATGAATTATTGGGATGAGTTTTGGGGTCTAATGGGTTCCAGTGAAACCCAGAAAGTCCAGGCTTCTGAGGTGCCTGTGCTCAGCTGAGCTCCCTCCTCTGCCCTTGGCTCTGAGATGACACAGCTCCTGTCTCCCTGTCCCAAAACTGAGGCAAAAGAACAGAGACGTGTCTTTTAGAAGCCCACAGGCAGCAAATGAGAGTGGGTGAATCATGTTCCAGCTAAGCAGACATTTTCTCATGCACGTGGCTCGTTCCGTTTTATTTGCACAGAGCCTGGGTCGTCTCCTGGCCTTCAGAAGCCTGGTCAACAGGCAGGGGCTGCAGAGGCTGTCCAGCTCCCTATGTCTCTGTGTGATGGAGCTGCAGCCCCTCCAAGAAGCAGGGCCTCGGCGGCTCGGCCGCCTTCTGGTCTGGGGCTGGGGAGGCACTCAGCACACCGAGGCTGAACTGTGTGGGCAGCTCTATTTTACAGAGTGGGCTCGCGGCTCTCTCAAAGGCCACAGGTGAGGATATGAGTGATTAGGGCCCCGAGGGCCACGTGGGGGACATCCTGCGCTGGTGTGACCCCAATGCCCGGTCCCTCGGGGTCTTCTGGGGTGACAGGCAGGCCACACGGCTGCTGGCCGCCAAGGTCCTTCACTGGCCGCTCTGAAGAAATCAAGTTAGTTGCGTTGTCCTCCCTGAGTTCACGCCCGGAGCCGGGGAGCCCTGGTTCTCCTCCGGCTGCCACCATGCTCCCTCGTGCTGTCCTCTGGGCCACTCGCAGCAGTGACCACAGAGGCCACGAGCTCACTGGGCCTCGGACGGCAGCCTGGAGTGGCCAGGACATGCCATCTGTCCCGCGGCCTATTTCATCAGAGACCTTAGTTTAATATCATAACAGCAGGTCAAGTTTTACTAGCAAACCGGCATGCCGAGCACACCCTGCGTGATGAGCGTGGAAGCAGGCTTTCGCTTGGTGTCCTTTACACAGCCTGCGGCTGACCTCGAGCTGCAGATGGTGTCCGAGGACGCCTGCAGTTCCTGCTGGGCCTCTGTGGCCCAGTTCACCGGGACTCACCGGGAACCCGTGGCATGGACGCTGTCCTGGAATCCAGCTTCCAGAAGCGGCAGACAAAGAAGGGGGAACATGGACCCCTTCTTTGGGCGTGTGGGCGCCCAGGGCTGGGAGGAAGGGAAAGCTCAAGTACTCGCACACGCCTAGACTCCATCTGGAGGGAGCACACACGTGGGCTATCCATGGCTCCTCTCAGGGTGGAGTTGGAAGTGGGGGGCGGGAAGGCTCTGGCCAGGAAAGGGGGTCCCAGAATCTCTGCCCATGTGTCTTTGTCATTTCAGTCATGAACCAGAATCAATGTTCTCAGTTTTATGACAAAAATAATTCCAAAGGAAATCTCCAGTAAGGTATTGGGACTTTGAAAGCCCATAGGAAACATTCATAAAAGATGGCAGAGTTTTGTGGATTATGGGAAGTAAATCCTTGAGAGAAGACACCCGTGCATGGCTGTGAGGGTTTCTTCTCACGCTCGGGAGCCTGGGGTCAGGCTGGGTGGCTCCTGAGCCACCTGGAGTTTTCTGAGCAGGATGCCGGCGTGCGGGCAGGGGCAGACCTGTGGCAGGACAGCCGGGGCCACGTCCTGTGGCCTCTCCTAAACGAGCCACGGTGAGGATATTCCTGCATTGGTTCTGTGGAGAGCCACCCTGAAGTCTTTTTGCTTTACATTTTGAAGCCCTTCTCTTTCTTTCAAGTGACAAAATGCCAGCCGTCCCCTAAGAGCTTCAGAGCCAAACGCAGCTCCGGGCCCTGGGGCAGAAGTGGCGTGGCCCCACCAGGGGGAGACCGTGGACTGCCAGTGAGGGCATGAAGCCGCCGTGGGCGTCTTGAGCTAAGTCAGAGCAGCACCCGTGCCTGGATCTTTCTGGACTTCACCGGGCAGCTTCCCCTCAGGGCTGGCCGCTGTCCTCGGGGTTTCTCAAGGTAGCGCTCTACCACTGTTGCCACGGTCTTACTTCGGCTTTTTCTGTGTATGTGGTACTAAGGAGCAGACCCGAGGGCTTCACGCGTGCTAGGCAAGCACTCTACCCCGAGGCCCCATTCCCAGTCCTGTGTCAACTTGTGTTGATAAAGCACAGAGCTGCAGAGCTGCAGAGCAGTCTGCATGCTCCGGGAACAAACTCCATCTTCCAGGGGCCTCCTTCCTGCATCAGTGGGCTACAAAGTTCACAAGATCCCCTAATGGGGAATGGGCTTTAGGGGCCGAAGCTGGTGAATGCCTATCAGCTCATTCATATGCACGGATCCTTCAGGGTGGAGAACATATTTGACCTCCAGGAAATGAAAAAGAAGGCATGCAGTTAGTAGCTTCGAGAACTCTCCTGGACCCTCAGCGCTGTTAGGAATGTGGATGGCTGTGAGTGAGAGCTGGGGGACTCTTGTCATTTGTTCTATATTGAATGGAGAACTACGAGAGTGGAGTTCAAAGATTTTCAGTACCTCCCAAACAAGTTAAATGCTTAAGGAAGGTGGAAATGCTAATTGCCCTGATTTTTATATCACAATGTACAGAGCTATTGGATTATCACACCCTACTCCATAAGTTATTAGATGCCAATTAAAGTGCTTTAAAATGCACTTCCTCTACAGGACTCCTTTGGCTAATAAATACTCTTCATCTTCAAAAAGGAAAAAACGCTGTCCAGGGAAAGGTTCAGCAAAGTGGAGGGGGAGGGGGGGAGCTCAACAGCTGCACGTGGAAGAAAACCCAGTCCACTTGGAGATTTCTCTGCGGTCTCCAGTTTCCCCCCTGATAGCTCTTTTGACATACGTGTGTGAGCACGTGTGTGTACTGTGCAATCCACGAGGAGGGTCTGTGAGCTGTGGACCCGCGCGGGGAGTGGGCCTCTGCACACAAGAGGACCCTTGTGGACCTGCTGGCCCCGCCTCAGCCTGGGAAGGGCACCCAGGATGGCCGGCCTGAATCGATTCCCGCCGTGGACTCAAGCAAGCCAGCCGAGCTCCGCTCCCCTGCTGGCCTATCCGTATCGTGGGCGTCCTCGTGGTCCTGCCTCCCTGCAGGTCTCCAACAAGCTGGGACCTTTGCCAGGCACTCCGCAGCAACAAGTGCTACGATTCTTGTGGGTGCTGAAGTTTAGGCCCAAGAGATTGGCAATTACAAAAGGAAGGCGGCCACCTGCGACCCTCACACTGGCCTCTCCTGGTGAGTTACCAGCGCCATCGGAGAGGACAAAGCAGCATCTCAATAAACACTCAGGAGAGATGGGGAGGAGGGACAGGGCAGAAGCGCATAAATCATTCTGCCACAAGCGTGGGTGATACTTCAATAAGATTTAAATTCACCCAGCATTTAAACAGAAAAGAAGGGAAGGGCATTAAATTCACATAAGTGCTGGATTATACTCACTGGAGTCAGAAATATTAACTCTGTCTTCATAATAGAAGAGTGCGCCTGGCTGGAAATGGGTTCTTGAAGAGGCTGGGAGTGTTAGCAGATCGTCCCGTCACCACGTCAGCTTGGCAGCGTGGCAGTTAATAAATCAGGGGACAGGGCCGTTAGCCATCTCTTCATGAGCAGCGGCGGCAGGTCTGTAGGCTCACCTGGGTCAGTGCCTCTCCACACTGCCTCTGTGGGAAGGGGCCTTTTGAGAGGCCACATCTGTGTGCTGTGGTGGGAGAGGGTGGGGGTGTGGGGGGGTGGGAGGGGGTGCTGAGTTCCAGACCCAGAAGCTCTGCCCCCGTTCCCACACGTGCGTCCTGGCTCAGCTCTCCAGCCCAGGTGAGAGGCCGGGTTCACTCTGGGGAGTCTGGGCTGGGTTTCCCAGCACCAGACCAGGACTGTCACACAGGTCCAAGGGGCTCTGTGGGGTTCCACGGGACTCCATGGGGCCCCAAAGCATCCCGAGGTCCGAGGGGCTCTGTGGGGCTCTGTGGGGGCTCCTCGAGGCTCGATGGAGCTCTCTGTAGGGAGCAAGCAGGAGCACGCAGCGAGTGTAGGGGGGTCCCAGCTGAGGAGTGGCCCTCCCAGGGCCGCTGTGACAGTGAAGTCTGTCGACTTCAGACAGCAGATGCAGGTTCCTGGTTTTGGGTGCAGGGCACTCATGGGCTGCAGCCCGGTCTTTGTGCCCCTTCTCCTCCCCCCTGCACTGCAGCCAGCCCAGGGGCAGGACGGCGCAGGCTTCTCTTCTTGGAAGGTGTGGCTTAACCAAAAGATCCTGAAGGGTTACGTGGATGAGTAAACCTGTTCTCTGAAAATGAGTCTTAACAGACATTTATTATTCCTCTCCCCCTCCCCCAGTCCTCCTCCCATCCTTCTTCTGTTTCTTCCTGCTCTCTCCCTCCTTCCCTGCTCCCTCCCTCCGCCTCTCCCATTCAAGAAGCCAGCTCCTTTGTGCAGCCTGAGTCAGAAATGGAAGGCTTGAAAGAGAAACAGCCTTCAATTAGAGTCCTTGGGCCTCAAGCGAGGAGAGACACAGCCAGGCCACAAATTATTATAAACCAGCCAAGTCCGTTCTATTCCACTCTGCAATCAGATTTAAGTACTTTTGCTATTGGCAGATACTGGGGACAACAAACTCTTCCAACTCTTAAGTGGAGCCAGGTACACAGTTCTGTTCCCAGCTACCAATCAGCCTTACCCAGACCCGGCCTCACAATAGCTCCTCCTGTGAGCCTGGTATCTGCGAAGACGGAGGCCAGAGAAAAGGACCTGCCTCCGATGTGCCTTTATGTTTGCACAACCTAGCAATTCCTGCTCTGTTTCTTCACGGCCCCAGTGCTGCAGGAGGCTTTTGTCCTTAGAACAGATAGACACCCAGGAAAGGCCTGGGACCACGCCTGCGCAGGACGCAGGGCAGCGGGGTCCACCTCAGCTCTCTGCCTCTTGCCAGGGCATTTCCTGAGAGATGGATTTGGCATCTCTGGCTTCCGGTTGATTCATCCCCGGTGCGGCAGCAGTGCCTGTCCCTGTCTGGGGCCGAGCTCGGGGGGCAGTGGGGGGAGCACTGGAGGATTCCTGGGCCAGACTTGGCAGCCTTACTGTGACCCAGTGCCCAGTAAATGGAGCCTTCATGGTCCCCTGCCGCAGTCCACACCTGCCCGGCAAAGCCCAGGCGAGGGCCGCTCTCCTCTCCTCCAAGAGGCAGCCGTGACCTGTCTCCCACCCCCAACCCCACGATGCTGATCTTCAGGGGTCGGGCACCAGTTTTCCTGGGCTGTAGCCTCAGTGTGGACTGGACAGCCCCAGACCCTCCCTGTACCCTCAAGATGGCGGGTCAGCGTTTCTCCAGGGGTCCCAGGCCTGCTTCCTTCTCTGGCAGTCACAGAACTCTATCTGCCTCCCTCTCACGAGGGCAGCTGGATTATAGCTAGGACCAACCCAAAGAACCGAGGGTTGCCTAGTTTTCTTAAGATAATCTTTCAAAGTAGCCATGGCAGCCCAAGTACCCAAAGTAGGGGAGTGGCTTGGGAAAATGAGGTCCGAATATGTGGTAGAATACTCTCCCCCTCCCCCTCCCTCTTCCCCTCCCTCCCCCTCCCTCCCCCTCCCCCACCTTCTCCCCCTCCCCCTCCCCCTCCCTCTCCCTCTCTCCCCCTCCCTCTCCCCTCCCTCTCCCTCTTCCCCTCCTTCTCCCCCTCCCCCTTCATCTCCCCCTCACTCTCCCCTCCCCCTCCCTCTCCCCTCCCCCTCCCTCTCCCCTCCCTCTCCCTCTTCCCCTCCTTCTCCCCCTCCCCCTTCATCTCCCCCTCACTCTCCCCTCCCCCTCCCTCTCCCCTCCCCCTCCCTCTCCCCTCCCTCTCCCCCTCCCCTCCCTCCCCCTCCCCCCTCTCCCCTCTCCCCTCCCCCTCCTTCTCCCCCTCCCCCTCCCCCTCCCCCTCCCTCTCCCTCTCTCCCCCTCCCTCTCCCCTCCCTCTCCCTCTTCCCCTCCTTCTCCCCCTCCCCCTTCCTCTCCCCCTCGCTCTCCCCTCCCCCTCCTTCTCCCCTCCCTCTCCCCTCCCTCTCCCTCTTCCCCTCCTTCTCCCCCTCCCCCTTCCTCTCCCCCTCCCCTCCCTCTCCCTCTTCCCCTCCTTCTCCCCCTCCCCCTCGCTCTCCCCTCCCCCTCCCTCCCCCTCCCTCTCCCTCTCTCCCCCTCCCTCTGCCCCTCCCTCTCCCCTCCCTCTCCCTCTTCCCCTCCTTCTCCCCCTCCCCCTCCCTCTCCCTCTCTCCCCCTCCCTCTGCCCCTCCCTCTCCCCTCCCTCTCCCCTCCCCCTCCTTCTCCCCCTCCCCCTCCCCCTCCCTCTCCCTCTCTCCCCCTCCCTCTGCCCCTCCCTCTCCTCTCCCTCTCCCTCTTCCCCTCCTTCTCCCCCTCCCCCTTCCTCTCCCCCTCGCTCTCCCCTCCCCCTCCCTCTCCCCTCCCTCTCCCTCTTCCCCTCCTTCTCCCCCTCCCCTTCCCCTCCCCCTCCTTCTCCCCTCCCTCTCCCCTCCCTCTCCCTCTTACCCTCCTTCTCCCCCTCCCCTTCCTCTCCCCCTCCCTCTCCCCTCCCCCTCCCTCTCCCCTCCCTCTCCCTCTTCCCCTCCTTCTCCCCCCTCCCCCTTCCTCTCCCCCTCCCTCTCCCCCTCCCTCTCCCTCTCCCTCTCCTCCACACACACTGGTGAGGAAGGCTAGTGGATCTGGAGGCTGTGTCATGCATACATCGTGTTGTGTACATACAGAAAACAGATGCCATCTTGTCAGTCACCGATCATAAAAGCCCCTCGGTGACCTCAGGCCTGCAGCGTCCCGGGCAGCGTCTCCGTCTGCTCTACAGGACAGCCACCACTGGCGCCCATGTGCACGTGTCGGCTTTACCCAGGGATTCCCTCCGGGTCCCTGGGCTGGGAGCTCGGTGAGGCCCCTCTCGCCCCCCTCACCCCACTCTCTCCTGGCCCTCGGCAGGTGTCTGACCGCTGCGACTACGTCTTCGTCAACGGGAAAGAAATGAAAGGCAGGGTGGACGTGGGGGTGGACTTCGTGTACCAGCACCTGCACAGCCTCCTGGAGCTGACAGTGTGGATCCCCCGCCTCCCGCTGCAGATCGAGGTGTCGGACGCAGAGCTCAACCAGATCAAGGGCTGGAGGGTCCCCATCCTCGCCAACAAAAGGTGCGTGAGGCCTGGCCCGGTGACAGAGGCCCACACCCGGCCTGTGTGGCCAAGGATGCGTGTGTCACCGTCACGTCTGGCCGCTCTGCCCCCGCTCTGCGTCACTCTCCTGGCTGTACCCTTGCTTGCTGGTTTCCTCCATGCTGCCTCCCATGCCTTCCCTCCCCCAGATTCAGCAGCAGTCCTGAGCTGAGGTCCTCACTTGGGTGTCCTGTCTGCTTCTTTCCTGGCTGCCTGGCCAGCAGAGAAAACTGGGCCACAGGCCCCTAGCTGGGGCCCAAGGAGGCCAGGACCAGCCTGCGTGGCCCAACAGACTGGTCGCAGGGCGGGAGAACCGGAGGGCAGGGCAGGAAGAGCAGGGCAGGGCCTCCCGGGAGGACTCAGCCCAGCTTCTGCCCAGCCAGAGCGGCAGCTGCTTTCAGGGAGGTGGGGTCCGAGCATGCCCGCTGTAGCTAATGCCACACGGAGGGCATTTTACAGAATGGTACAAGTCTCCTCCCTCCACCCAGAAGCCAGGTGAGCACCAGGAAAGGAGGGAAGCAGAGCAAGTCCATCTGTCCAGCAGGAGGCCATTGAGAGGATCATGATTTCAGGACAGTCCCCCACAAGTTAGATCCAACGTCTGCCAGCCAGGCGTGGTGTCTTCCACGCAGGCAATCCCGAGGGTCACGTCCAAGACCCCGCACCTTTCTTTTTATTAAAGAATTTATTAACATTGATTTCTACATCATATTTCAAATGACAACTTCAACAATCCACACCTTTTTTTGTTGTTTAAAAGCACTCAAAAGTAGATCTCCAGGCACCTGAATAGGAAAGAAGACTCTCCTTCAAAGTAGCCAGGGAAAATCAAGTCTGGAGATCTGGCACAGCTGTGGAGCAGCTGTCTAGTGAGCTCTAGGGCCGACTTGAATCCAGTACCGTGCTTTTAAAGCCAAGTCTTAAGAGTGTCCATGTAATCACACTTTTTTTTTTTGGCCAGTCCTGGGCTTGAGCTCAGGGCCTGAGTACTGTCCTTGGACTTTCTCAAGGCTAGAGCTCTACCACTTGAGCCTCAGCACCAGTTTCAGCTTTTTTCTGTGTATGTGGTACCGAGGAATTGAACCAGGGTCTTCATGCATGCTAGGCAAGCACTTTAACCACTAGGCCAAACTCCTGGCCCCTAATCACACTTTAAAAAAAAATAGGGCATGTTAATTGTATAGAGTGAGGGACCTGGCTGTGATATTTCCACTCATGTATATAATACGCTCTGGTGAGATTCACACCCCCACCGCCCTCTCCTGTCCATGTCACATTCACGTCCTTGTTTTAGTCCTGATGGTTTTAGGCAGGCCTGGATCCTGCATATGGGGGAAAAGGAACATTGGTTGCTTTTCTCTGTGGGACTGGCTTATGTCAGCTAACACCATCACCCCCAGTTCCTCCCATTTTCCAGCACACAACACCAGCGCGTTCTCCAGGGTTCAGTCAGACTCCTGGCTGTACCCACCACCTTTCCTTTCCGCCTCCATCCTCAGATAGGCACCCGGCAGGTTGCGTAGCTAGCTTGGCTACTGCGCCCAGCTGCGGCGACCTTGGCAGCAAGCTTGCTTGTGTCCTCCCCTGTGCACACGCAGAGAGGTATCTGTTCAACTGCAGTGGTTCCTTGACAGGCCGGCTCGGGACGGCGAGGAGGAGGAGGGGGAGGAGGAGGCGGAGGAGGAGGAGGAGGACAGGAGGGGCCGCGGCTGTGCCCTGCAGTACCAGCATGCCATGGTGCGGGTGTTGACGCAGTTTGTGGCTGAGACGCCTGACCCCGGGGGCCCCCTGGCCCACCTCCTGGGCTCCGACTGGCATGTGGACATCACCGAACTCACCAAGGCCTTCATGCAGGTGGAGGATCCCAGCATCGCCAGGCTTCAAGGGGGACAGGTGCTGATTGGGCAGGACCCGGGAATGACCACCCTGCAGGTAAGGAGGCCCCAGGGGGAGCCTGGCCGGCCACGCCCCCGCCCCGCGCTCCTCACTCGGGGCAGAGCCTAGCCAGAGGTAACTGGGTGACAACCGAGCTGATGGCATGGTGACATCTTCCTCAGCGTCGCCAGACTCTCACAAAGCAGGAAATGCAGGGGGAGAGCGTTCAAGTGGAGATGGAGCACCAAGGCCACAGGCGGTCTCCGAAAGCCAGGCTCTCGCTCTGGGGCCAGCCGCACTGTCCGGGTCACAGCCGTACAGGGGGCCAGGAGAAATGGGACCTGGGATGGGAGCACCAGGATGGAGTCAGAACCCGTGGGGGGAGGGGGCCCAGACAACCCTGCAGAGAGGCCCCGGCCCTGGGTGGCCAGAGAGGAGATCAGAGGGTGCCCGGCCCCACAGGCTCTACCACTGAGTGGTGCTCCAGCCTCCGGGTGGGAGGAGGAGCTGCAAGAACGAGCAGTGAGCACAGCAAACCCGCTGCTACTTGCGTCTATGGAGGCTTTGCAGAAAGAAACCACTCAAGAAAGATTAGACAGATGTGGAACAGCAAGGACAGGAGAGAGCCAGGCCAAGTCCCAGCAGCCAAGGGACAGCGCGTCCACTCCTCTGGTGGGGCAGCTCTTGGCTCAAGAGCCACGGTGAGAGGGAGGAGTCCGCTCCCCACCTGTGGCCTGCCCCCCTCCCCCACGGCCCGGGGCGGCATCCCTTCTCATGGGAATTCTGCCCCGCAGATCCTGTCCCCGCTGTCTGACGCCATCCTGGCTGAGAAGACAATCACCGTGCTGGAGGACAAGGTGACCATCACTGACCTCGGCGTCCAGCTGGTCACGGGGCTCTCGCTCGCCTTGCAGCTCAGCCCAGGGAGCAACAGGGCCATCTTTGCCACTGCGGTGGCTCAGGAACTTCTGCAGAGGCCCAAGCAGGTGAGGAGCCAGGACGGGGTCACCCAGACAGGGCCTCCTCACCGGAGGCTGTCACACACCCATGGGGCTGGGGCCCAGGAGGCCACCTCGCACTGGGAAGGCCAGGTCACCAGGCACGGGGCAGGCCAGGTCACCAGGCATGGGGCAGGCCTCACATCCCGGGAAGTCACCACACACGGGGCAGGCCAGGTCACCAGGCACGGGGCAGGCCTCACATCCCCGGAAGTCACCACACACGGGGCAGGCCAGGTCACCAGGCACGGGGCAGGCCTCGCGTCCCGGGAGGTCACCATGGACGGGGCAGGCCAGGTCACCAGGCGCGGGGCAGGCCTCGCGTCCCGGGAGGTCACCAGGCACGGGGCAGGCTTCGAATCCCGGGAGGTCACCACGGACGGGGCAGGCCATGTATCCCGGGAGGTCACCAGGCACGGGGCAGGCCTCGCGTCCCAAGAGGTCACCACGGACGGGGCAGGCCTTGTATCCCGGGAGGTCACCAGGCACGGGGCAGGCTTCGAATCCCAGGAGGTCACCACGGACGGGGCAGGCCTTGTATCCCAGGAGGTCACCACGCACGGGGCAGGCCTTGTATCCCGGGAGGTCACCACGCACGGGGCAGGCCAGGTCACCACGGACGGGGCAGGCCAGGTCACCACGGACGGGGCAGGCCTTGTATCCCGGGAGGTCACCACGCACGGGGCAGGCCTCGCGTCCCGGGAGGTCACCACGGACGGGGCAGGCCATGTATCCCAGGAGGTCACCAGGCACGGGGCAGGCCTCGAATCCCGGGAGGTCACCAGGCCCGGGGCAGGCCTCACGGCCGGCACACATCTGAGCGGGTAACTCAGCCACACATCAGAAGCGTTGCACAAGGAGCCCTCCTCTCCTGGGAATGAGGAATGCCTCCAGCCCGTCACGAAGATGTTCTGGCAGCTCTCCAGCAGTCAGGAACATTCTCCCTGGCTCCCCTCTACAGTATGAGCTGCCCGATGCAGTGGACCCTGGCTGAGATTTGACCATTCCAGCCGGAGGGAGCTGAGCTAGACTGGCTGGGGTTCCCAGCGCCCTCCCAGCTCCCAGCCTGGACCCTTACTTCATTGCCCTCTCACATGTCAGCTGACCGCTGGTCCCCGGTGCCGTGGCCTTTGTGTGCAGAGGATTGCACTAGAAACCATTGGAGCATGGACGATTCCATCAACAGATTCAAATTCTTGGCCAAGTCAAACCTCCTCTGTGTGAAGAAGGACGGCTGCCACGATGCAAGGCCTAGATCACAAGTGACTAAGTAGAGGCCGTTTCTGTCCTCTCGGTGTGGTAACAGCAAGTGACCTCCAGCGAGGATTAAGGAAATGACAAGGCCACTGGAACAGGGCAGAGAGCTAATCCAGTTCTGACATGCAGCGGTAAACACGGCCCCCTGAGACTGGCTGGGCTAGCCCGGGTCCCTGTTGCAGCATGGCTCTGACATTTTAGCTTCGAGAGACCTCTTGTGTGTTTGACTTTCCTGCCAAGGCTTCAGAACACATGGGTAGAACCTGGAAATCCATGCTGGGTCCTGGGGATTTTGCATCTTGGCAGAGTTTTCCATCCAGCAGCGAATTCAAGCCAATGTCTACCAAGATAAGGAGTCATGGGCTGAGCTGGAGAAAGAAGCAGAGCCCATGCAAAGCCTTCCAGAGAGAAGGAGAAGGAGGGAGGAGAAAGGAGGGAGGGAGGAAGAGGGGGGGGGATCCCAACCCTTGAGGAGTCTGAGGCCCCAGCTAGCAGGCCCAGGACAGTCTTGTCGGCCCACACCCCCTTCTCTGTGAGGTAATCTGATCTTTTAAGACTTTTTTTGTCTTCCGGTGGGTAAACATGGCACCCAAACATTTGCTTTATCAAGAGGGGCATCCCTGGGGAATGGGTGAGTTCTCACTCCTGCCCTTCCACTGCTCCCAGCTTCTGTCTGTCTGTCTTCTTTCAAACATGCAAGGGAGGGAGAGGGAGAGACTGACCAGCCACTGGATACTGTTCAGAGTGATGCCGTCAGACGGCGGCTTGTCCTGTGTGCCGGTCGGCGGTAGTGATGGGGGCAGGTGAAGGGCCATTCCGCCCTTGGGCGAGGTGCGCTGTCCGCGGTGCTGAAGCAGTGAAGCCTGAAGCCGCTGGTGACTGGAGGTGCACAGCACAGGAAGGGTCCTCTCCAATGGCCTGCCAGCTCAGCCTACTCCTAACAGAGGGCAGCCGGAAGCAGCACAGTGGGAGAGGCCTTCTCCTGCGCCGCCATCTCCCACTCTCCTCCCGCTCTGTGGAGAGGAGGGCAGGAAGGGCTGGAGGCCTGGTCTCCACCCGGCACCCCTGCCTCTCACTGGCTTAACTTTAAGCCATGGCTTTGTCAGGTAAGGATAAATCTATTCCAGTAGAACCAGAAAAGCTGGCCCAATACCAACAGTGTCTCCCGGCCCTTGGCCAGATTAGAACCTGAATTCCGTGTAACAAGACGAGACTCCGTGTTCCGATGGGTCCTGGTGGGTGCTTTCCATTTCAACATGAGACCCTCATGAGAGCCACATACCGGTCACACCTTTGACACGTGATGGAGTCCTGCAGCTCCCAAGCAGTCCATGTGGCTCTCTGTCTTCCAAGAAAATACAGCAGCTTCCATCCTTTTTTTTTTCTTCTTCCCATCCTGGGCTTGAGCTCAGGGCCTGAGCACTGTCCTCAGACTTTCTCAAGGCTAGAGCTCTACCACTTGAGCCTCTGGCTTTTTTCTATGTATGTGGTACTGAGGAATCGAACCCGGGTCTTCCTGCATGCTAGGCAAGCACTCTACCACTAGGCCACACTCCCGGCCCCCAACATGGCCTTTTTTAACCTGGCCCTGCTTTGTTGCTTTTATTGTTGTGGTCTGCTCCGGCTGGATGTATTTACTGAAACTGACTGCATTCCCTCGGTGCCTCTTGTCCTGTTCCTGCACTGGCACCCTGATGCCCCCGAGGGGTGACTGCTGGCCCGTCGGCCTCACGGCTGCCCTGCCCATTTTCATTCTTCCCTCTCCTCCACAGGAAGCGGCCATCAGTTGCTGGGTACAGTTCAGTGATGCGTCGGTCACCCCCTTGGACATTTATGACACAAAGGACTTCAGCCTGCTGGCCACGTCCCTGGACGAGAAGGTGGTCTCCGTCCGCCAGGACCCCCGGCTCAAGTGGCCTGTCATCACGGCAGAAGCGGAGGGCCGGGGGGCTCTGGTCAGGGTGGAGATGGTGATCAGCAGGCCGTGCCAGAAGTCCAAGCGCAGGAGTGTGCTGGCTGTGGGCAGCGCAGACGTCAGAGTCCAATTTGGCCAAAATGACGCGAGCCCCAATACCAGCGACAGTGGACGCCCCGGGGCGGGGGTCCGCCTGGAGAGTGACGTCAGCGACAGGAGGTCCAAAAGGCCTGTGCAGGACTGGGGCCCCGAGGGGCCGTACCGCGGCAGCTCCTCCCTGGGGCTCATGGAGGGGCAGGGGCGCGGGGGCCCCACGGCACGCTCCACCCTGCAGTCCGGAGATGGCCGGGCCAGCCTGCGGGATGGTGACGGCCTAGTGCAGACGGCCACCACGGACCTGGCAGGCCTCCCTGACCAGGCAGCCCCGCCCAGGAGCCCCGCGGAGACGGCGGAGAGCGACCTGGCCCAGGCGGGCCGGGGCCTGGGCGACCTGGAGGTGGGCATGTACGCGCTGCTGGGCGTCTTCGGCCTGGCCATCCTGGTCTTCCTCATCAACTGCGCGGCCTTCGCGCTCAAGTCCCGGCACAAGCGGACGCCCCTGGAGGAGCAGGAGGGCCTGAGCCACCCCCACGACTGGGTGGGGCTGAGCAACCGCACGGAGCTGCTGGAGAGCCCTGCGGACCTGGCGTCGGCCCGGGACGAGCAGATCACGGCTGTGGACGGGGCTCTGGGTGTGGAGGAAAGCAAATACCTGCTGGGCACCAGCTCCCCGAGCAACTTCCACGGGCAGCTGGCGAAGCCCGCGGGAGCCCTGCTCCCCGAGGGGAAGAGCGAGCCCCCAGCGTCCCCCACCTCGAAAAGGAAACGAGTGACGTTCACCACATTCACTGCCGTCCCCACCGACGATGACGACGGGCGTCCCGAGGGCCACGCGGGGCCGGGGGCCAGCGAGGAGGACATCCAGTGGGTCTGCCAGGACCTGGAGGCCAGGGAGTGCACAGAGCTACACGACTACCTGGAAAGGCTCCACGCGCACGTGTAAGCCAGATCCACGCACACACTCACTCTCACCATGCGGCCTTTAACCCGGGCGTGTGGCAGCTGTGCACACCGGGAGGGGTGCCCCGGGCGACACTGGCAGCTGGGCCCCTGGTCTGCAGTGACGCACACATCCTGGCCCCAAGGTCTTCTTGCTCAAAGCTCAGAGGTTCGCCCTGCTGGATGGCTTCCAAATCACTGCGCTTGGAGGGTTTCCGCAAAATCCGTCTTCTCTTGGATCAGAACAACTCAGGTTTGCTAAAAACAAATCCACGTGACTTCCATACTCGACGTAGCAGACTGAGGATGAGCGAGGTGCGGGTGGCAGGGAGGTGAGCCGTGGGAGAAGTATCCCGTTCAGAGCAGCCCGGTCACAGCCACCCGGAAGTCAGGGTGCAGAGCCGCCATCCCTCAAAGACGGGGTCCAGCCTGGCCGTGGCTACGGGTGAGGACCCAGGCAGATGCCGACGCGGATGGAAGCCACCTCAGAGGCAGGCAGGCCACACACGAGCCTCAGAGCATCTCCGTCTGTGTAGACCAAGGACACCGGGGGACTGGGACTTCCAGCCTCTTTGCCAGGCTCCCCACGATGTCACAGGGGCGCTGTGGGCACTCTGGGGTCATCATTCCCTCAGCCCCGGCGACGTTCTCCGCTCTGACGTCCTCCGCTGGTCCAGCTGAATCAGCAGTCACCACAGTGGATTCCACACCCTGGCGTGTACCCCCCCCCACACACACTATTTTTCTAGAAAGAAGAGAGGGCTGTTGTGTAATGGCTCTGTTGTGACTCATGTTGAGTCTCCGGTCCACTAGGTCCCCACCCCGGTGGATCAGGCTGAGGGGCGGAGGTGGCAGAACACCAGGCCCAGACACACTGAACAGCCCCAGGGAAGGAGCCTGTGTGAGACCCAGGCTCTGGCCCCGCAGTCAGCCCACTCCACCCCGCGAAGGACTCTCCCCTCCTCCTGCTCGCTCCAAGGCAGGGAACGGGGGCTGGCCTGTCCCCACCAGATGGGACCCTCAGAGATGGCGGGAGCCGACAGAAGAAGCCATGCCTGTGGACTCATCCTTCTCTTTGCGCTGTTTAACTTCACATCGTTGTTTTTTTTTTTCTTTCTGCTCTTCTGAACTCTTCCCCAACCTCTCTCTTCTTTGTGTCTCTTGTGTTTCTCTGAACCTCTCTGCCTCTCCTGTCGCCATCTGCTTCCCTCTCTGGCCCTCATCCTTCCTCTTCTTCCTCTTCCTCTGTGTATCTCCTCCTTCTCCTCTTCTCTATCACATGACCCTGCTTCCTTTAGAGACACTCGGAGTCCCACCAGCCTCCCCCGCCCTTCTGCCAGCCCTCTGGCTGTGGTGCTATCTGAGTGCTCTGAGCCCCAGCTCCCACAGCCAGCAAGCCACCTGTTTCTGTCTGCAAGGTGACCCACTGTTTGAGTTGGGTGCCATGATAATCCTTTGCTTTCAGTTACCTCCAAACACATCTCTCCCCACTCCTACCCCTGTGACGTTCAGTTGTGTGCTGCAGGGATTGCCTGCTCCCGGCCCCATCTCTGTGTGGAATGTATTGTAGATTGTAAGAATGTAATATATATTTATAAACTTCCAGACTGTAAACATACAGTGCACACTGTGCGGCTTCGCGGCTGTCCTTTGTCTTTCCACACGCTGACCCCCTCTGAGGGCCTGCCATCCGTTGCAAATGGCACTCCCCATGCTAGGCCTTTTGGTAAATGAAAATGCAGATTTAAGGATCCAGCACAATCCAATTACACCCTGACATCATGTAATGCCACTCTCTGCATTGAGGGGATGCTGACACAGGATGACAAAATGCATTGTGGGTTAAGTATCTCTCCTTCAGGACCCGAAAGGATTTGCAAATAAATCACACATGTAATTCTCTCCTAAAAGCTTGCTGACAGATGGTAAACGAGTGTCACAAGAGCGGCGCTGGCAGGCAAGTGTATAGCCCGGCCCCTTCCAGCGAGAGGGAGAGAGGGCGCCGTCCTCGCTGAGTAACCGGGCCAGGCTGAGAGTGACCCCTAGGCCTCCTTCTCTGCGGTGGCCCCAGCTCATTCCACACACGGAGTGGCTGGGGTGGGCGGTGGGCGCGGGGAGCGGGTCTCTCACAGGCCTCAGGATCAGTAGCACTGGTTTGCATGTGGCCCCCACACCAATTCCATTTGTTCCCACCTCTCGGGAAGAAGAAGCGCTTCTCCAAGCTTCTCTGCGGGGGTTTGCAGGGGTGGCTGCCAGCAGAGGAGCGTTTCCCAGACAGTCCATGGGTAGTGTTGCATGAGCAGAGGGAGAGGCACACTCCCGGGCCTGCTCCAGGTCCAGAGACCACAGCCCACCACCCCGCGAGGGACACACTGGCATCGCGTGGGACGCCCTCGCGTGGTTGAGGGGCGCGTGGGACGTGGTCTGTGTGCCCAGGATCCCAGAGGGAAGGAGCAGAAGCTCCCATAGACATCGCTATGAATGGGACTGGACTTCCAGGCCACATTTCCCTCCGTCCCACGGCCCACCGGGCTGGGCGGCTCCGTCTCCCTCTGTGCAGAGACCAGGCCCAGAGCCAGAGCCCAACACTGGAGGCAGCCACCTCCAGCCCCATCTGCTTCTCAGGGCCTCGCCTGCCAGCACCACCCCACAGCAGAGTGGTCTGAACACAGCCACAGCCAGTCCACAGCTCCACGGCCACAGCCGGTCCACAGCTCCACGGCCACAGCCGGTCCACAGCTCCACGGCCACAGCCGGTCCACAGCTCCAGTGGCAGAAACCCCTCACTCAGACAATCCCAGAGGCTGGCTTCCGGGGGACAGGGGCAAGGCTGGCACTGACCGCGGCTCGCCATGCGGGGTCACCTCCAGCGTCAGCCCCCCGCTGCCTGCAGGAATCACACGAGGCCCCGTGCGTTGCTGTCGGGGGACCAGAACCCGCGGCGCTCGTGGTGGATCCCCTTCCCAGAACCACCCCTCATCAGGGTTGTTCACTGACAGAGCAGCCCTGCCCTGCTCCGCCTGGCTGCGGCAGTGGCCTCTGCGGGGCAAGCTCCCCACCCGGGCACCACCCCCTGTCAGGGTCTGTGGGACCTGGCTGCCTGCGTCTGGCCTGAGGGTCAGAAGAGACACGCCATCCCCCAAGCCCAGAGGTCTCCTGAGGCCTCATTGTGATTCTGCTTACCAGCAGTGCCCGGACATGCAGAAGCCAGTGAGCTCATTATCCAGCCCAGAACAGACTGTCTCCTGCACGCTGTCTCCTCCACGGCCATTGTCAGCACAGGGGGGCTGCATAGCTCCCAGTCAGCCAGCTCCGCCCGGCTGTGCCTTCCAGCAGCTGCCCCAACCTCCTGGGGCATGCCAAGAAACCTCAGGTCAGGAAGCAGCGTGACCGACCTCCATGCCAGACCCCACTCCTTCTGGCAGTCGGCGGATGTGGGCAGCCTCCCGGCTCCAGCCTCTGTGTGGCCTCCGCTGTGCCCGGGAAAGCCTGGCTGTCCGGATGCCCCTGTGTTCCCTGCTAGCCCTGAGTGCTCTGTAACACGGCCATCCTGTACCTGAGATGCCGTGCAGCCTCTGGGGCTCAGGGCCACCTCCTGTGAGGTGGGGAGGGCCTCTCAGCCCGGGAACCTCGAGGAAGAACGTCAGGTATGGGTGCTTTAACAACACAATAGCTCTGCCAGACAGGTCTTCTGTGGAGTCTGAGCCTGTGCTGCACTGCGCCTGGCCTGCCCGGGATCAGGAGCACATCAGCACCCCACGGGGCAGGCCATGCTTCGCTTCACTGGAGTGACGTTCAGGACAGCCATGGAACAGTCGCCAGGTGTGAATGGAACATGAAGCCCATCAGTGACAGCATCTTCTTAACTAGGCCCAGAGGAGCCTGGGGGTCCAGGCTCACTGCCCTCCTCACCTTTGACCCAGCTCTGCCGCTGCCAGCCAAAGAGGCCCACACGGAGGCTAGCTTCTGGACATAGTGGGGCACCAGCTTCTACCAGGACATGGCAGTCTTTCAGCCTTCGCGGGGGGAGCAAGTGCCAGAGCCCAAAGAAAGATGATCTCCAGGAGACCAGGTTTAGTCCTCCCCCAGGTGCACGGAGGTCCTGGAAGGGGGCGCCACCAGGTCCTTCTTCATTCCCATTGCTTTAGGAGAACGGAAACCCGAGGGTCAAGTCCTCAGAACAGCGCCCTCCACTGACTTCAGTCTCCACACTTTGCGTGGCCCGGGAAGGAGCTGTGGGTGGCCTGGCTTTTCTCGCCCTCTCCCCATGAGCCTGGCAGGGGTCATTGCTTCCGACCTACCTCATGCAAGTCCCTGCATACCCAGGGGTCCTCGTCCCCTCCCACCATCACATATGAGACACGGAGCCTGGATAGATTAGACACCCGGGGCCAGAAACTTCCCAAATTACTTTTCTCCATGGATAAACAGACAAAATCTAAGTCCCCCGTGTTTTGAAAAGCCTCTGGGAATGTGCAGACTCATTGGTGTCCCCCCCAAGGAAGTGGAAAATAAATGTGGTTAACAGAATAGAAAAGGGAACATCTTTTGAGTCCATTAGCCCAGAAAAAATCCTCTCAACTAGGGTTTGGGAGTGTGGAAGGCTGGCTCTCCTCCACCGCAGAGACAGAGACCCACCTGGGCAGAAAGGTGTGAGCCAGAACTCGATGGACAGGATTGACCCCAGGGGATGCACGTGTAGACAGCTGTGTGGGTGAGTACGGTGTGCATATAAGGTGTGTGTGTGTGTGTGTGTGTGTGTGTGTGTGTGTGTGCTCACATGTCCACAGCAGCCATCCCTGCTTGTCTGCGGGGCCCACATTCCTAGACCCTTGAAGTGAGGTAGCCATGCATGTATGTGTATGTATACACACACACACACACACACACACACACACACACACACACGCCATCAACAGATCTTAAAAGTGAAAACACAAGAACCTGGCTCATGAAATTTAAAGAAAAACTCAGGCCTGCGAAGGTTTATTCTTTCCTTGTCCATTGTCTACATTCCTGCTTTTCCAGGCCCCACACTCCCAAGAACATTTGAAAGTAAATAGTGCCATCGAGGCCTGTGGGTTCCCGGTATGTGGGGCATTGGTGGCACCTTTAAATGCGGTCACCCTCCCGCCCGCCCCGGGCATCTCTGCTGTGTCCTTCACGCCGTGGTGATTGTAACACCAAACCCAGGAAGGTGTCTCGCCTTATTCATTTCACTTATTGTCATACCACCTCTTCATTAAATTTCCGTAGAATGTCCTGTCATGTCCCCTCCGCCTGCGTCTGCTTCTCACAGATAATATAGCACACAGGGTGAAAACAGCAAGTTCCCTGTGTCAGGAAATAGAAATTAGTTAACTTGATTTATAGATTGAGGTTAGCTCGGGGTTTTTTCACCTCCTTTGAAGAATGCGAACAGCACGCAGCCCTTCGTTAGTGAACACATGAACGCGTGCGCTTAGTAATTGGTAGAGGGAATCAAGCCATTGGTCTCCAGGGTGAGAAGACCCAGTTGGTCTTCAGGAGGGGTTTTGTCCCGGCAAAGCTGGCTGGGACAGCAGAACCGCTAAGCAGGAAGCGCACGGCATTGTGGGTGTGTGCCAGTGTGCATACTTTTACCTTTGACCTACAGGAGTGAGCAGAGGTAAGTCCCCGGTGATCTAGCTTCTCAGACGAAGGAAGCAGCCCAGAGACGGGCTGTCTTGTTGGGGACTGGCAGTGAGGGAGGAAGGGAGGGAGATGCCCGGCTTCCATTGATGGGCAAAGAGGTTCTTAAGAAAACAACCGTGGTTGAAGGCGTTGCTGGTGGAGGTCCAGAGCCCCAATCTGAGGATGAGAAGGCCAGGGCCTGGCCTGAGAGCCCAGTTGAACTCCCAGCCCAGTGCTCCATTCAGCAGATGTGCTAGGATGAAGATATAGAAGAGGGTAGCCAAAGAAGGGGGGAGGGGAGAGGGAGGAGAAAGGGGGAGGAGGCTTAACTTCAACTTCCAGAAAACAGAAAATGACGCCTGGCGTGACCCTGGCAAGGCCAGCTGGTGGCCAGCTGTGTCCTGATGGATGACTTGGCACCAGACATTAAGACTTGTGAATGCCATCCATGCCCATCAAGACAGAGCGGCAGAAGGGGTCACCTGCTGCTTTGCCCTTTTCCACATCAGGGTCACCTTATTTACAGATTTACCACATGCACTCGTGACCAAGCACCTCCAGGCCTAGGCTGGCTCTGGTGGAGCTGTGTCCCCTGGGGGGGGGGGGGCTGTCAATCACCCAGGTTCTGGGATTGGAGGGGGGACTGTCAATCACCCAGCCCAAGCACATCCCGAGGTCCCAGCGTCAGTCCCTGGCACCTCCCCTGGCTCTGCGCTTGGGGCACTTCCCGCCCATCCTTAGCCTGTTTCTTTAGCCTACTTTGCGGTTTCGTGAGATTCCCAGCATTCCTGTAATGCCATCTGTTCCTCTTTTGATTCGTCAAAAGCAATTTCTAACACTGACAATGAAGGTACCTTAGGTGAACTCCAAAACAGAAGTTCTCTAATCTAGACGTGATTTAAGTCAACCCGGGAGATGATAACAAGGAGACACAGAATTAACTGTCTACAGGAATGCTTCCCTGAGGCGAACTTTCCGGAAGCATCGTGAGGACACTGCTGAGGCGATACACTGCTTTCCTAGGTCCCCAGGAGACACGAATGGGACAAGATTCCCTGTATCAGAGACTGGTAATGTGTTATTTAAAAAAAACCTTTTAAAAATAAGATCTTTAACCAAGTGAGCCTCGGAGAGGACAAGTCTTGCAGTAAACACGGTTGGAGAGCAATGAATCACATTTATCCAGCGCCAGTGGGAGACCTGTCGCTTGTTTTATTGAACACTATTTCCCAGTGGCTGTGAGTACCCAGCCACGATGTTCAACCCTCACGTACCACACCAGCATGGCAGTGCCTGAGTTCAAGTTCTCGTCAACCACTGGTAAATAACTGAAACCCAGCCCAAACCAACTCCCGTAGAAAAGGCTCCTCACGTTAACAAACTGGAGTGCAGGGAGCACCACCCCAAACTTAGATCCCCCTGGGCCGTGGGCTCAGGCTCTGGAAATGTTGCTGAAGCCTCATGGTCAGGCCTCTCCCCCACTCCCTCCCACCCACTGGACTCACCCTCACTGACAGCCGAGTGGGCTGTCCACCAGAAAGTAGAGTCCTCTTGTCTCCAGCAGTCCGCCAGCCCCGGGGGCTCCAGTTTCCTTGAAGGGCCATTTGGATATTAAAGATGTCCCCGGGGTCATATTATCATTATGGACAGACGGCCGCAAGGAACCAAGTGCCAAATGGTTTCCAGGCCTTTGGCAGGCCTGCGGCTGCATGGTACCCACCCCTGCACAGAGGCCACTAACACACCAGCTTTTGTCTGGTCAGCCCGGGGCCCCACCCCATCTGGGACTCGGGACAAAGGTGGATTGCCCCGGGGGAAAGGCAGGAAGCCGTCAGGCGGTGGCTCACTTCTGAAATGGCGGGTTAGAAATCTCCCTTTGGGATTGATGGGTTTTCTAAGCTAGACAAACATTCTTTTGCCAAGGTCTGAAATGTCTTTCTATCTCTACCACCTACAAACAGGAAAAACTGAAGGCAGCGTGATTTTAAATCTTCGGAGCAGAAGGGGGTCTTTCTCTTCCCTGTTTCCTGCTGAGCAGCTTTCCCAGAATGACTCTTCTCCTCAGTGGCCTGAGATTGCTGGGGCGGGAGGCCCTCACATTGCCCGTTCCACCCCGATCCTGCGCCTCACCTCTCAGGCAGCCACCCAGCTCTCCTGCCTCTGCTCTTTCAAAACGTGCTCTTGTTGAAGAATCCTGAGCTTAACGCGGAGGCCGTGGATGCAGGGACCACGGCCGGCTCTCTGCTCTCTTGCTGCTTTTCCTGTCACACCTGGCCATCCAGTCTGCACCTTGGTACCAGGAGAATCTGTGGAGGTGGGGTTGAGACGTGGTTGGGGATGGGAAAGAGGGAGCCCCCGGCCTCCGGTCTGTGCTTCCCCCAGCAGGGTGAAAATCGGAGTACAACTTCTGTGGCCAGCTGCGCTGTGCACAACTCCAGAAAGCTTCCCGGCAAGCGAGGCTTTGTCTGCTCTGTCTGCACAAGCAGGCACTTGGTGGTGGCGTCTGGTGATTAGTGGCTAGCTCCAACCACCGGTGAGGAGGGGCTCAGGAGCACCTTTCCTGTGCTCTCCAGGCACGGGGTGGAGTCCCCAGCCTTTTTGGTGTGCTCACGGGGCCAGGGCCATGCTGCCCCCTGCAGTGGCGGCCATTTCTTTGGGTGACAGTGCAGAAAGCTCTGAAGCCTCCAGTAGCTAAGATGTGTTCTCATGCTCCTTGCTCCGTGGACCGGAGGGGCAGGGGAGGCCCCTGCGGGGAGGGCAAACATGTGTCCCTGGCTGGGGAGCTGGGGCAGGGCTGGGAGTGGGGGGACCTCTGCTTATCTTTGGACTTGTGGGGTGAAGAGGTCCACAGGGGAGCAGTGGCCCTCGAGAGCTTCTGGAGAGGCCTTGGGCCCCGCACTCAGACACCTGTCTACCTTCTCTGTGCCAAGTATGGACACTGGCCTTCTCCCTGCGACCACGAGCTGGGGGTTTAGAGTCTGTCCTGCTGATGGGGGGATGCACAGGCTGGGCTGTGTCCCCTGTGGTCCTCAGATGGCCCCAAACACCTCAAGGCACAGCAGACCAGAGGAGAAGCAGCACAGCAATGGGCTGTGGGGAACCCGAAGCCCCACCGAGAGGGAGAGGGGACAGGGAAGCCAAAGGCAGGCCTCGGGGTCACCTTGTCTTTTGCCTCCACTTGGAGGCTCCCCTCCACACCACCACACCCAGACAGCTCCCCACTGCCCAAGGGCCAAGCCAGGGACCAGCCTGGGGCTGGGTCTGAGGCGGGTGCCTCTGATCGGCTGGGCCAGGGTGGCATGACCTCTACCTGGCTGCCCAGTGTGCTGTCCTGGTATGGTGAGAAGAGAGCCCTGTCCAGGCCCACCAAGACCAGTCAGGGCCCAGGCAGACAGAGCTGTGTGCTTCTTGCTTCCGGTGAGCCGGGGTGGGGCTCACGGGCAGTGTTCGCTCTCCATGCGCCAGGCCAAAGGTCCAGACACAGCAGCACAGGGAAAAAACATCAATGAGACGCTCGCTCGGGTCGGGAGATCGCAGCCCGCAAGTCCATCCTGGCCCACTGCGAGCGCCCGCCCCGTCTCACGGGACCTCGCTACTTTCTGGTCCCAGCCCTGGGGTTGTGAGAGACGGGGGACCTGAGGCCCTGCCCTGGCCAGCGGGGCCTCCGTGGACGGAAGATGGGGTGCACACGCTGGTTGCTTGCCATTCCTCCTGCAGGACCCCAGACCACAGGCAGCGGGGCGGAGGGGAAGGGCTGCTCCTGGCTCCCAGGCCGCAGTCTGAGGAATCCGTGGAGCATCTTAGCATCTCCTCGGCGCGGCCGCCTCCTTCCTCAGCTGTAAACACTCCTGACAGCTCCAGTGGAGATAATTACCACGCTCCAGGGAACTTTTGGCCTTGCCAAAATTACTGAGCAACAGTGCCTGGTGTGTGTGCAACACACGAGCGCATGCTTACTGCAGGTGACGGCAGACACTCTGGGGCCCGGCTGGTCAGCCATCGCAGAGCCCAGCAGGCCGGCCTCACCTCCCTCGGGGCAGGGCCTCCTCCGACCCTGTCCTCCAGAGCCTGAGGCGGAGAGGCTGGGAGGCCGGGGCGGGAAGCCCAGCAGGGGTGGCTGAAGACCTGGGTGGAAGTCAGTGCTTCCTTCCCAGGGAGGCTGAGGGCAACGAGGAGAAGGATGGGGAGGAGGAGAGGGGGGAGGAGGAGGAGGAGGAAGGGGGAGGAGGAGGAGGAGGAAAGGGGAGGAGGAGGAGGAGGAAGGGGGAGAAAGAGGAGGAGGAAGGGGGAGGAGGAGGAGGAGGAGAAGGGGGAGGAGGAGGAGGAGGAAGGGGGAGGAGGAGGAAGGGGGAGGAGGAGGAAGGGGAGGAGGGGGAGGAAGGGGGAGGGGTGGGGGAGAAGAGGGGGGAGGAGGAGGAGGGGAGGGGTGGGTGGAGGAAGAGGTGGAGGAGGAGGTAGGGGGAGGAGGAAGGGGGGAGGAGGAGCAGCAGCAGCAAGTGCTGATACAGAGACAGCAGAGACAGGTGGAAGGTGGAGGCCAGGGTGAGGCCGAGAGGAGAGGCACAGACTGGACAGTGGGCTGTGTGAAGCAGAGAGTGGTCCGGCCCCTCGCCGGCTGTGGATGTCCTCCAGAGACCGGAGACGGCTCCTTGGAGGGCCAGGGAGCCAGGCCAGGGACGTGGTTGTGCTCTGACATGGGAGGGGTGGACAGTCGCTTCCTCCGCCTCGAGGACATCGGCACGGCCCACGAGTGACAGCCAAGTCCATCCTAGCACGGTGTCTCCGTGTAGCAGGGCCTGCCCCTGCCTGAGCCGGAGGGCAATGCAGGGCTTTGGCGGGGTGGTCATCGGTCAGCCTAGGTCAGCCGTGTCTGCAGAACCACTCCGCAGCGGAGGTGCGGCTCGCCTTGGTTCCCCGCTCTGCTGTCATGGTGGCGGGGAGAAGGACGAGCTGTCCAGCAGACTCCCGTGGGAGAGCTGAGCTGGACTCTCCTGGCGCTGAACCTCTTGCCCGTGCTCCTTTTAGTCTGTACCGTCGTTCTAAACGGCAGCCGTGTGTGTGAGCCCTTTGCGGGGTTCTGGGAGTCCATCAAGTGGCCACTGTCCCCCAGGCTGCTCTGGACCACAGAGGAGCCGAGGGGGAGGTGAGGACAGAGAGCTTCTACGCACATACCTGTGCAGAACAGCCCGGCTCACAGATGTCATTTTCACGTGGATAAACTGTGCTCTGAAAGGAAAAGCAGCCTTTTTTTTTTTCATATAAAACATATGAAGAAGTCTTCAATCTGACTCCATAATATCACACATATAAATTAGAAGTAGATGGAAATAGCATTTTTTTTTCAACTGAGCAGATTGGCACAAGCCACGGAGCGCGGGAAGCCGCCGTGCGGGCGGAGCTGTGGAAAGGGGGGATCACACCTCGCTGCCGGCCACACAAGCCGACGCCGGCAACATATGGGGCTTGGCATGGCCACCAAGTTTACACCTGTGTGCGCCTTGACCCACCGCTGCCGGGCCTTCCCCCACACACACACTCGTGACACACATGTCTAAGAACACCCACCATGACGGCCCGGCCCTCGCCGGCTGCTGGTAGACCATCCCATCTCCCATGCACGCCAGAGGGACCAACAATGGCCTCCGCCTCCTGCTGGGCTCATGACGGGGTGCTTGGTGTCCCCCACTGGACCGGTGTGAGAAAAGACATTTCGGAGGAGAAAAGCGAGTTGTGGTTCTGTATGCAAAACAGGCGAGTAGGTTAGGCTCTCTTGTCGGCATGGCGGCGCCCTCTTCTGCGTGCCAGCCCGGGCCTGTGTGGAGCAGAGCCGGGGAAAAGGCAAGGCTTCATGTGTGTGCCACGTGAATGCGTTGCTTATTCAAGAGGAGGCTAAACTGAGAAAGAATCCCTAGCTTCTCCACCACAATCCGTGTGTGGATGCTTTAAAAAACAACAACAACGCGGAGTGAAGTTACCTGAGTGCAGCCTCTCGGAGGCTTTTACGTGGCTCCAAGTCCCCAGAGGGGGTCCCTCTGTCCAGTCCTCCTGCAGCCTCTCCTCTAGTGAACGTGGCGGGTGGTGCCGTGCCACACCCCTTCCATTTCAGGTGCCCCTCCCCTCCCTCTCCCCTCCCCCATCCCTCCTCTTCCCCTTCTTCCTCCCCCCTCCCCCAGCCACTCACGTCATCCACCAGTCAGAAGGATTCTGTTCTCCTGTCATCGCTTTCACACTTCCAGCCTCCATAGCTATGAAAAAGTACGAGTTTGGCTGTCCAGGCCACACAGTCAGTGGCTCTGGGTAAGACATCCGAGTGACTGATGCAGGAGCTTTCTTGCTCCATTCATAGACGGCCTGGGAGCCACGAGGCGAAGTGTCCGTGGACAAGGCCCCATTGCAGGCCGCGGGAATGCACCCGGAAGTGAGTCCAGTGCACAGGCAGGCCCTGGACCCGCCGAGCTCCAGCCAGCAGGGCCCCTCACCCGGGAGGACTCACTAGTTTGGGCAGAGGCTTCATTTTCTTGAAGAAATGGAAACTGGAAATTCTTTATTCAGTGTTGTCTCAGCTTGTCTTTCCTATTTAGATCCAGTTGCAATGAGAAAAGAGACCACAGCCCTGCCTGTGCTCCTTTCACTCCAGCCCGCCTCTATCTGCCATTGCACAGCAAACCACACCACAACCTCACTGACTTACAGTGAAGGAGCTTACTCACCCTGACCACTTACAACAGGTTCTGAATGATAGCACCGTTCAGATGATGCTCAGGATTTATCCTAGTGGCTTCTAATTATCCTACATACAGCTCACAACTCTGCTTCTGCACTGAGTCACCCTCTCCTGCTCAAAGATTGACTCATGCAGGAGTCCGCGGTCAGCCGCTTGGCCCGGGCTGACCTCAACTCTAGAGCCATCTGGGCGCCAAAGCTTCTTCCAGCAGGCCTCTTTCCCTGTGGCTGGTGTGGATCTGTGGACTCTGGTGCCCTCTGAATACCAATTCTACCAGGTTACATTCACCAGAGCCTGGGCAGAGGAGAGGACACAGTGTCCCCGTGACTCCGTGGCTTCTGCTGTGTGCCTGTGTGCATTCTGCAGCCAAGCCACACCTCTGCGTGGTCTCTGGCACCACTCCTGGGACTTTGCGGCTTGCTGTAATGAAAGCCAGAGGCTGGGGAAGAACGACTGGATTTTCAAGAGAGCAATTAAGAGGAATTACTCTTTACACCTGGCAAACTCAAGCCGGGGAGATCCGGTGTTCGTGTTTCTGCTCCATTGTCATTGCCACCGAAGGAAGCCAAATTAAAAGTCCAGCCGTGGAGGGAAGGCTGTGGCTGCACCCCTGCCAGGAGATGGAGGAGGGGACGGGCCCCGTGGAGGTGGAAGCACAGCACACGTGCACTAGAATGCTCCAGGGGGTTGTGTGGAGCTGGGCAGGCTCCAGCCACTGTCGCAGGGCACCCCAGAGCCAGGCCAGAGCGGAGGGAGAGCCACGTCCACTCTCACCTCTGACATGACCTCCACAGAGGCTTGCTAAGACCCTACTGCGGGCGTGAGCTGCTACCATCTCACTGCGGAGTCAACCTGCGTCCACTGAGCAGAGGGCAGCTGGCTCCTATCGGCAGGTGCCGCCGGCAGCTGGCCTGCCCTCCGGACCCGCGCCAGTCACCAGCAGATGCCACACGCTGAGCGCGAGGCAGGTATGACACTTCAGTGTCCCCATCCTTGGGACCTGCGTCTGTCACTCGTGGCAAGAGCTACTCTGTACCTTCTCTGTACAACTATGTAAAGATAACAATTAAAAAAAAAACTTAAGCCGGAAGTGGAGCTGTGGTTCAAGTGGTAAAGCACAAGCCTTGAGTAAAAAAGCTCAGGAACAGCACCCAGGTCCTGAGTTCAAATCCTAGGACTGGCAAGAAACAACAGAAGACCAGAGTTCAAGCCCCGAGCACCGACACCCCAACTCCTGACCTACCTCCAGTCCCATCGCTTGTCTTGTGTGCTTTGTCCACGGTGGCCTTTTTCTCCTGCCTCTCCATCACCCTCTCCGCTATGGGACTCCAACCTCCTCTCCCCTCCCATAGACAGCTTTATCTCGCACTGTCTACACCCGCCCCGGGGCAGGTGACACCTTCCCTACCTGGGACTGTCACCATGTGAGACCATAGCCAGCCCCTACCCCTGCTCTATCACCCTCGTCCCACTCAGCACCATTAGAATTAGCGTTTGTAAATGCATGTGTTTACTGGTTTGCAGCCACGAGGACAGGCGTTCACCCTCTCAGGTTCTCAGCATCCACGAAGGAGGAAGGAATGGGCTGGGGTTGGAGGGGTGGAGACGGCCTGGGGAAGAATGTGCCATAGAAAGGACACACCACGGAGGCGCTGGAGCACAAGTCCAGAGCGCAGGTCTTGGGCACGCTGGGCGTGAGGCCCGCTGGCCACTCCCTGGGCCCCTGCATGCTGCTGCCCACTTCCCAGGGTCCTTCAGTCAAGCCCCAAAGAGCCACACGAGGAGGACCGTGTCCCGAATGAGGAAATGGCACTGACCAGCATTGGACAGGTCATGAAAGACCTCAGCTTCGGTGAGGATGGAGGCTCCTTTTCCTCACAGAAACCTCCCTCGAGCGTGGCAAACGCTCGGCAAACACTCTCCTTTCCATGGGACTGGAATGGGTGAGAGAGACAGACCTTGGGCGCTTCCCAGAAGCGGCAGCCTGGCCCAGGAGCCACACTGCTCAGAAGGCGCCCGTGCCCAGCGACAATCACACTCTCCACTCCCACTGTAAGCAACGACTCATTGCACGGTCTGGGGCTGGCTTGTGTCATACACATCCCGCGAGGACAGTGTGCTCTTCTCTTTTCAAACATACAGATTCCTTATAAGCACATGCCGTGCTTGAGTGGAAATTTACTCAAAATCTCTTTCTTGAAGTCCTGAATGAGCTAGCATGGGAGGTCCTGGTTAAGATACAAGAAATAATTCAACTTTTTTTTTCTGCCAGTCCTGGGCTTGAGGTCGGGGCCTGAGCACTGTCCTTGGGCTTTCTCAAGGTTAGAGCTCTACCACTTGAGCCACAGTACCATTTCTGGCTTTTTTCTATGTATGTGGTACCAAGCAATCGAACCCGGGTCTTCATGCATGCTAGGCAAGCACTCTACCACTAGGCCAAACTCCCGGCCCCCAATATTTCAACTTTTAATCTCAGGGCATCCCATTTGAGGCCTGTCTGACTGTATGTCCAATTCCCATCTTGCCAACATTTTATTAAATATTTCTAGGAGCCCCAAACCCAGCCTCAAGGCTAGAACCCAGGAGGTCCTTGGATAGAACATGATTTTTAGCTTCCCATGAAGATGTCCTGGTCTATCCCCAGTGCTACACCTGGGGTGGGGGGAGATAGCACCTGCTCCCTGCCACCCCCACAACCCGTCCCAGGCAGTCTGACACAATGCTGCCCTTTCTGGCACATGTACAGACCTTGCACTTGAATGTTAAAACCTTTCTCTCTCAAAAGAGCTCTACTTTGCAATTCAAAGGCTGGTTTGCATGACGGTTGTTCTCTTTTGATATTCAAAAGCCTCTTATGAAATCCAAAGTCAAGAACTTGACTTTTAATCGGAATGGGCAATATGCATCAGCATGCCCCAGGCAGCTCCCGTGGCCATCTGGACACATACGTGCCACAGGGCCACATCTGCACAGGCCAATGTGGGCAAATGCAAAGAAATACCACCCGTTACTACTCAAGGGCATGACTCTGTCACCAAAATGTACTCAGATGTGTACATAGAGGGTGGTGCCATAGCTTAAGAGGGTTTGCCAGGGGATAGTTATTTCAAGACCACTAAAAAGCATTCTGGAAAAAAAAAACCCTGGTTATATTTAACACATTGATCAAAATCCCTCTGCTTCTCAGCAGCAAACTTGGTGCCACATAACTTGCCCCAGGTAACTGTTTGGGCAGGCCTGGGTGGGACACCTGTCTTGGCTTTGCACAGAGGGGAGGCAGGAAGAGTTCACTGCAAACCCCAGCTGGAGACATGCCGGCCCCCTCTCCCTCCTGGGGTCACCTCCCCAGGGTGATGGCAGAGCCTCTGCATCCTCCCTTCGTAAAGTCACAGGACTACCGTGGGACAGAGGACGACAACGTGGCACTGCCCACTGAAAACAAATCTAGATGCAGCCTTAGAAGGCCTGGGTGGATTTTCTCAGCCCATCCTCGTGCAGCCTGCAAGCTGAGCCTTCAGCCACAAAACTAGGCACTGTCACAGGTGTTTCTTGCAGCCACTGAGAGCAGGCCGAGGCACCTGGGGATGAATGCACCGTCTAAACAGTGCTCCAGGGCCAGGCTCTCCTCGGGGAGGAGGCTAGCAGTTGGGACCCAGGCCGCAGGCTGCTTCTCAAATACACACAGTGGCTGACATCCAGGGGATGGCAACACGCTTTATTAACTCAAGACCATCCCTCTCCCCGCGTGGACTGGGCCTGTGCACACTTGAAGTGAGAGGATGCTTTTGCTTTTTTTTTTTTTTTGGTAAGAACATGGTGGGGATCCAGACACTCAGATGTGTCCTCAGGATTGGAGTAAGGATCCTGGTGGCCTGCACACACCCTGCAGGAACATTCCCTGTGTGGCTCTCAGAGGGTTTCCCCTCTCCTCCGAGCAGCTGGCTCAAGCCACTGCAGGCCTCTACTCCCCGCTTACTATGAAAGGATGGCACTGGGCCCCGGCAGAGCTCTGCACAGGTTAAGGCCTCGGCTGCAGGCAGTGGGCATGGCCTTTCCAGAGGGCGTCGTGCAGGGTGGCCACCCCCACGGCCACGGTGCCTTTGGCAGCATCTCACAGCGGAGTCCTGGGGGCTGCTGGCCTGTCCTTGCTCCTTGAGGCCCAGCCTCCACTGGGAGGCAGGGGCAGCACTGTCTCCGGCCGTGGAGAGGTGGTAGGAGGGGCGGGCGGGGCCTTGGGGGCAGCCTGGCCTCTTCTACAGAGCAGGCCTACCTTGCAGGGCATCGGCAGAGGGAAAGTGCCAGCTGTGGTTCCCACGTCTCCTCGAGGGCCCGTGGCAGCAGCCTGTGCGCCAGGCAGCCAGCGCCTCGTGCAGACGGCAGGTCAGGGGCCCTGGACCAGGTCACAAACACTGACGGCGCACTGAGCCCTCCTTTCACCATTCCCGTTGCTGTTCTGCTCTCTGAACTGGCAGTGGTGGGGACAGGTCACTCAAGGTCTTCCAAGGTAGTTGTCCATGAGGAAGTTGCAAAGATCATCCAGTCCCCCTCCAGGGGCCCCGAAGCCCCCACCCCACCCTCTGGGCCAGGCCCGGGCAGTGCACGCCCTGCGGCACAGGGAGCCTCGCTGGGCCCCGCCCCTCCTCAGTCCTCCGTGGGGCCGGCCAGCTTCCCCACCAGGTCCTGGTAGGTGTCTCTCTCCACCTGCCACGAGTGGTGCCGCCTCACGTACTCCTTCCCGTTGGCCACGATCTCCCGCACCAGCTCCGGGTCATGGAGCAGCCTCTTTGCCAACTGAACGAACTCCTGGAACAGAGGACATGGAGGAGAGACAGGCCTGAGCCTTGGGGAAGGGAGGCCAGCCAGTCGCCGAGGCCGGGGGCTCCTGTCCTCGCCAACAGCAGCACCTGGGTCCCGGCCCTGAGCTGTCGACACAAGCACAGTGCCACACACAGCACTGAAGGCCCAGCCTCACACACCCAGTGGTCGCCACTCCCACTGGCCCTCCACCAATCCCCACAAGTCCACGGGAGCCCTGGTACGCGGCTATTGTAAAGGAAATGTCCACATACCCTCAAAGTTATTGTTAATTCAGCATTGGATGCCTTTTATGGCTAACAATAGGAATAGCAATATTTATGAGAGAATTATATTTTTATGTATGGTGTGTACACTTTAGAGTAAATTGGTGTTCTTTTCATAATAAAAATGCAGCAGCACAGCACTCATATTAAAATTATCACAGAGACTTATAGCCCTGGAAAATCATTTTATGATATTGCTCATATCTTTGATTTACCCAACACAGAGACTTTTGGCTGAAAACCAATGCCCTGCTTAGACAATTCTATGGAACGTAAGGCCCTTTTACAGCAAAATCCTGAGTGACAGTTTCTAGGAATGGGTTGTGATAGAATGCCCTCTTTCTCCTAGCCATAAGGAAGTCTGAAAAGAAAAATAAAATGGAACAGAAGACTTAAGCCCAGCAGGGAAGAGCTGGATTCGGTGTGGGCACTGGCGTGGATGGCAGCGAGTGCCGGGCAGGGCAAGGGGAATGCACGCAGGGTTCTGAAAGGCAAGGGCTCTCCCAGGTTCGGCAGTGTCTCTTCCTGTAGGAGGGCCGTGGGAGTCGAGGAGGCTGGCCTGTGATCCCAGACACTCGGGAAGAGATGAGCAAAGCTGTGTGTGGGCCCAGGCCAGCCCGGGCAATCTGCCAGTGGGATCCCCTCTCCACACACAGCTCATGGGTGGAGGGCCCAGGCCTTTAGTCGCCAGCTACACGAGTGGCACAGGTGGGAGGGCCGAGGCTTGTGGCCAGGCCCAGGCAAAAGTGCAAGAGCCTACTTGAAAACCTAACCTGCTGTAGGAAGGGCTACAGTAGTGGTAAAGGCCTGCCCGGGGACATGGGGTCCCGAGCGCCCACGTCGACAGAAGACCATGGCTTCACCCTCACCACCGCCGCTGGCAGGCCGAAGCCCCAGTGCCGGTGGGCTGGTGGGCTGGTCCTCTCTCAGCTCCACCCTGGCCAGGCCAGGCCCCCAGCAAGGGCTTCCCAGCCACAGCTGTGATGTGGAATGAGCCCCACCTGGTGGCCGGTCTTGTCCCAGCCACCCGCCAAGCTGTGGCTTCACCCTCACTCCCCACCACGCCACCCTCTGTGGTGACAGCAATGGCCGGTCAGTGGGGGAGGCCCAGGACAGGGATCAGGGGAGCAGACTGGACACTTCCCAGGACAGGGGCAGGCCCGGGACTCTCCCCAGGAGCAGGACGATACCAAAGCCTAAGTGCACACAACCCTTGCAGAATGAGAAAAAGTCAACGGAGGGAGGAAGAACAAGAGAACCAGACAGGAGAGACAGAGGAGGGGAGGAGACGGTGGGCAGGAAGAGACAGGAGGAGGAAGTGGGAGGCCAACAGTGAGCGGGAGAGGAGAGAGACGCACCCCGAAGGCAGGGAGAAGGGCCGGGAGTGGGGGATGGCTCGCTGTGGCTGAGCACCCACCCTGGACTCTGCCTCCCTGGTTCTAGTCCTGGCCTGGGAGAATCCTGCAGGCTAGTCTCAGAGTGGTCCCACTGGGATAAGCCAGGACTGTGGCTCAGCCTCTTGGGACCATGGTAGCAGCACTGGCTGAAGCCAGTCAGGCTCACAGGTCAGGCACACTGTGTCCAAGCCAGCGGCCATCTCTCCAGGCACTCTCTGAGCTATGGACACGGGTCCCGCGGTACCTTTAACTCAGCTACACAATTGCTGTTTAAAGAACGGATCCTTGATTTTAAAAAAGACCTGTGATGCCTCAAAATTCCAAAGGACAGGGACTAGACTATAGGATGTCCCTGATAAATGTCACCATCCTCACTAATAGTCCAAATCTTACTCCCCCTCCCCCCCTGTGGTTTTCTATAAAACAAATAGAACTGTCCAGAAAAAATAAGCTTGGGCTCCCCTTTAAGAGTCTGACCCTGAGAGGGAAAATGGATTCATGGCTTTTATTAAATGCCACACGGATCTTAATTTGGTAGCAATAAAATACAGCTATAAAACAAATAGGAAAATCACTGTGCTCTTCCCCCTTCTTCAAAGGAGAAATAACGGGGTTGTTGAAGTAATGAAAAATCAATGCTGGGTCGGTCTGCAAAGCTTTGCTTAAATTGAAGTTTTCCAGGGTTGGGTGTATAAAAATAAGAGTATTCTGTCCCTCCCACAGCTCAATGTGTCCAGTCATCAGTTTTTTAAAATCAAGATGGTTTTTGTATTTGATTTGGTCAGCTTCCTTCATAAGCGACCCCAGCAAACTTAGCCCCTGCCTTCCAGGCTCCACTTAGCTATGCAGACAAGCTGGATCTGGGAAATGGACTGGCTGTGGGGGTGCAGCTCTGGCTCTGGGGGTGCTGGATCTTGCTCCCTGTACTTATCCTCAGTCTGCCCGTGGTAACAGGCACTGCCTCCAGTGCCTAGCTCCAAAATGTAGAGCCCGACATTCCAAAAGAAAGAGGGGCAACCATTTACCCAGGTGTCCAGAAACAAGGCCACACTAAACCTACCAGCACAAAACATGGGAAGGGGTAACAGGGTCCAGGAAGCAATGTACTCACCACCTTACGAATGTAACCATATCCCTTCTACACATCACGCGTGAGAAGGAAGAAGAGAAAGAGGGGCACCTGTCTGTCCCCACTTCCCAGCTGCACACGCTGCTGGGGGGAGGCCCAGTAAAGCAGCAGGACCTTCCTGACCTCCAGGAGGGGAGCCCTGCAACATGCAGGACCCCGTGGCAGGCAGGGGAGGCTCGCGGCCCACTGGGGTCAGGCGGGGCTTCTCCTCGTCTGTGCCCTCCTCCACATCAAGTACGCATCACGAGAGTGAAGGTCCAGCTGCTTGGCCACTCTGCACCCAGGGTTCCTATTTCCAGTCGTTTCTAGAGCAGCGAGGTGGGAGCCAGAGCTCAGGGGAGGGCACGGGGCGGGGCGGGGCTCCCTCAGCAGGAGCCAGGGGCTGGGGCACTGGGGTCGGTGCTGCCCACGTCCTCGCCTCTCCTGTGCCACTTAAGTCCAATGGGCTGCCACCAACCCACTTCACCCTGTCCACGGGCCAAAGCCAGTCCACCACAGAGCTGATTCTCCGTTCCTTGTCCTTCCAGGCTGGTCTCGATTGGCCTGGGCTCTGCCCTGCGGCAGGACGGGTTCCTCCATCCAGCTCACGTGGCTGCTGGCAGAATTCAGCTCCTTGTGACCCTGGGGCAGAGGCCCCCCTTCTCCTGCAGTCTGGGGACCCTCTCAACAAGCGGGGGCTGCCTCTGGCTCCTTGCCACTTGGCCCCTGCACAGGCCCCAGCCACTCCAGCCTCTCTTAAAATCTTTGGGCCAGGAGTGTGGCCTAGTGGTAGAGGGCTTGCCTAGCATGCACGAAGACTAGGGTTCAATTCCTCAGTACCACATGCATAGAAAAAGACAGAAATGGTGCTGTGCCTCAAGTGGTAGAGCTCTAGTCTTGAGAAAACTCAAGGACGGTGCTCAGGCCCCGAGTTCAAGCCCCAGGACTGGCAAAAAAACAAAACAAACAAAAAACAACTTCTGCCTTTGGCCTGGAGATCTAGCTTTGAGAGTCAGGTTTCTGTATATTCTGGGAGTTACAAAAGCTAAGGCAGGGGCTGGGAGTTTGGCCTAGTGGTTAAAGTGCTTGCCTAGCATGCACGAAGACCCGGGTTTGATTCCTCGGTACCACATACATAGCAAAAAGCCGGAAGTGGTGCTGAGGCTCAAGCGGTAGAGCTCTAGCCTTGAGAAAGTCCAAGGACAGTGCTCAGGCCCCGAGCTCAAGCCCAGGACTGGCAAAAAAAAAAAGAATACAAAAGCTAAGGCAGACTAGATTATTAACTAGACTAGCATGCTGTCATTTGTGATATATACCTTTGTATACATATTTAACTTGCAAGGCTGGGGATCCTTCTGAAGAAAGAAAGCAGTTTCTAAAGCACATTCATTCTGTCAGCCCGGCAGCCGGCCATCCGCGACCGCGGTCTGAGTCTCTTCATTGGGATCAATACAATCTAGCGCTAGACTTGCTTTAAAAAAACAAAAACAAAAACAAAACCAACTCCGCATCTCTGTTTTTAAAGCCAAAGCTCCCACCCTGAACTGGTGACGTCTGGTTGAAACTATGAAGAAAACAAACGCCAAACTCGGTGTGCCATCCACGTCTAGCGTGCAGTTCCAGGCTGCACAGAATCAGCCGTTCCCGTGGGAAGCCAGGAAGGGAAAGGCCTGTGTTGTGTTAAACAAAATTTTAAAGCCTCCTTTGTGAAACGAATAGGGAGGGCTGCATGGACGCATGCCTGTGATGCGCTGCAGAGGCTGGCAGCTCTGGGCACGGGCTGGTGGCAGGTGAAAAGCTGTAGGCATCGCCCAGAGCCCAGGGTCCCGTCCAGTGTGCCACTGCCACAGGCACCAGCAGAGCCCTCACACCTCCTCACGCTGGGAAGCTGAGCCCAGCGGGATAATGGACACCCCTGAGGGACAAGAAAACACAGCTCTGCCAGCACGGCACACGATATTCTGTGCCCTGGAGCTTGGCCGGGACTGGCTGAGTGACAAGAACAGTCCTGTGTGTGGAGTACCAACAGGGTCACCGAGGACGCGTCAGTGGTATCCTGAGCCGGCTCGGTGTTGGCTGCTCTGTTTAGGTGTGAGGGGAGGGGAAGGCACCGGCCGGACAGAGACCTGGTGAGAGAAACAGTGACCCCAGGGTCCCAGGAGGCTTCCCTGCCCGCCACACCTGAGTGCCACCACCACCCGTCCATGCCCAGGGACGCACCGGACCCTCTGCCCCAAAAGCTGACCTGGGGCTTGTTTTTGCAGGAATCACTTTGTGACCCGTGACAAGCCAGCTGTGGACGGAGGGCTGGGCCGGGCCCCGCGGGACGGCACGCTGGAACCGCCAGGTGGGAGGTGGCTGAGCCGGGCACCCCGGGGCCCAGAAGTGAGGCTCGGGCCCCTGCATCTTCAAACACCCCAGACTCCTCAGCCACACCCTGGCCCACCAGGACTGGGCACCCGCAGGCCACCCTGGAGGCACACAGGGCTGAGGTGGCAGGGAGGAGGACGGGGCACAGCCAGGGGAGGCAGGCCGGAACCTGCGCTTACCTGGGGGTCCGAGAACAGCAGCCCGGTCACCTCGTGCCCCACCACGGCCGCGTTCCCAGGAATGTCCCGGGCCAGCACAGGGACTTCCAAATCCATGGCCTGGGGAGATGGGGGACAAACGGGTGGACTGTCACTTTGAGGGCGAGGGGCTTGCAGAAGGGTTTGTGGACTCCGGGACCCACTTCAGAAAACACAGGCTGGCCAAAATGGCCGAACCCCCACCAGCCTGCCCTGGGAAGCTACACCTGATCTGTAACTGCCCCTGCGCGGAAGCTCCGGAGACAGGACTGTCACCGCCTGCCTGACACCATCATTGCAGTGTCACCCAGGGCCCGCAGCAGCCCTCTGACAGTTTGGCAGTTTCCTTTCAATTACTGTGGAGATTAGCGGGGCCTGGACGCACCCTGGGGCGAGATCCAGGCTGTGGAAGACAGCCTCTGCTTAACGCCATCCGAGGGCTGCACGTCGGCAGGAGCCCACCCAGGGCCACCTGGGGAAACCTGCACGCTGCAGAGCTGCTTCCGGGTGAAGAGAGCCTGACGGTGGCTCTGGCAAAACGGTGTTGGGAAAGGGGCAGCTTGTCAGTAAGAAGCGTGTTTTGGCAAATAGCATTTTTACATGCTACCACAGGAAAAGAGCCCGGCTGGGGAGGTAAAGTGATCATTCTGGGATTTGCACTGGTCCTCTGAACCGACTGAGATAAAGCTCCCTCTCGCCACTCCCTGGAAGTCAGTTTTATTCAAAACCCTTCGTTACTTTGGACTTTTCAAAAAGAACGAGGTGTCCACATCTTAAGGCAGTTGGAGCAGTGAGCAGCTGCTTTCCTCTGAAGTAAACGAGGTTTGACAGCAATTCACCCACAGCAAAATGCAGCCTGTGCTAGTTATAAAATCCTTCCCAAGTCCCTCATTAGGAAAAAGACAATGTGATTACAGATGAAGCAGCAGCCGGTAGGGGCTCAGTACCGGCCCCATCGGGAGGGAGGCCCAGCGGTCCAGCTCCCGAGCTGAGAGCTCCCGACGGTGGACGGCAGGGCGAGGCACAGCGCGCTGGCTGGTGCCTGGCCACACCCCTGCAAACCACCCGCCCCAAACCGCATGTGATGCTACTTGTTTGGGGGGTTTTGTTAAATGACGCCAAACTCCAGCCATGCAGCACTGGCTGCTCAGGTCTGGGAAGAGGACTCTTCTTTTGTACCACTGGCGTTGTAAACTGTTCCTCTGTCAGCAAGGCAGGGGTGAGGGCCGAGCGTGGAGATGAGAACCGAGAGCAGGCAGGGGTGAGGGCCGAGCGTGGAGAAGAGAACCGAGAGCAGGCAGGGGTGAGGGCCGAGCGTGGAGATGAGAACTGAGAGCAGGCAGGGGTGAGGGCCGAGCGTGGAGAAGAGAACCGAGAGCAGGCAGGGGTGAGGGCCGAGCGTGGAGATGAGAACGGAGAGCAGGCGGGGGTGAGGGCCGAGCGTGGAGATGAGAACCGAGAGCAGGCGGGGGTGAGGGCCGAGCGTGGAGATGAGAACGGAGAGCAGGCGGGGGTGAGGGCCGAGCGTGGAGATGAGAACCGAGAGCAGGCGGGGGTGAGGGCCGAGTGTGGAGATGAGAACCGAGAGCAGGCAGGGGTGCGGGCAGGGGTGAGGGCCGAGCGTGGAGATGAGAACCGAGAGCAGGCGGGGGTGAGGGCCGAGCGTGGAGATGAGAACCGAGAGCAGGCGGGGGTGAGGGCCGAGCGTGGAGATGAGAACCGAGAGCAGGCAGGGGTGCGGGCAGGGGTGAGGGCCGAGCGTGGAGATGAGAACCGAGAGCAGGCGGGGGTGAGGGCTGAGCGTGGAGATGAGAACTGAGAGCAGGCGGGGGTGAGGGCTGAGCGTGGAGATGAGAACGGAGAGCAGGCAGGGGTGCAGGCTGCGCCCCACACTCACCTCCAGAATGGCGGCCGACATGCCCTCGGAGACGGAGCTGTTCACCAGCGCAAAGCAATTCTTCATGGCCGCGTGCAGGTCTCCTTGCGACATCTCCCTGGCCAGCCGCACCCCGGGGGCCCTGAGGGCCGGGAGGGAACACAGGGGAGGCGGGTGAGAGGCAGGGGAGGCACCCCCGGCTTACTCTCCGGGGGAAGGCAGCGGAATCCGTGAGAGGGCCGTGCAGGGTCCGCATGGATGTGCACACCAGAGCCGATGCCCTGCCACCCGGAGCCCAAGCCCTGCGGGTCACACTGGTCACTGAGCAGGGGCTGGGCCTGCTTCCATCCATGCTCCTTCCTGGCCCTACCCTCGCTGCTGCCCCCTGACACAACACGGGCACCTGCCTGTGACAGTGGCAGACCCCACTCACATGCAGGGGAAGCCTCTCCGTTTCCACCACACTCGCGGGCCCTGGAGGCAGGCAGCCCTTCCAGGGACAGGCTCGGCAGAGGACGGGCCCTTCTTGCCCTGTCCAGTAGCCTACCAAAGGACGGATGGGGTCCTGTGGCAGACGGCCTGTCACAGGCTGGGAGACACAGGCCAGGGGTGCCAGGCCAGTCAGCAGCAGCCCGAGCCCTGAAGTCTCGGTGAAGCCCCCCGCCACCCGTCCTCCATTCTATGCTTCTCAGGTTTGTTCTGGAGACAGGATCTTGGCATGGAATCCAGGCCCCAGCCTCAGGGCTGGGGTTACAGCCTGTGCCACCCACGCCCCACTCAGATTTTCTTCAATGAGCATCTGGTCACTACACCCAGGGCTCGGGAGTCCGTCTGTGCCTGGCTGCAGTGACCCTCACCGGCCGCTCAGCAGCTCCCTGTGCTCCCAAACCCTGAGAGGGGAAAGACGTACAGTCTTTTCTGTTTCTGCCAATCTGCCCCGGAAAAACCTATCGCCCTGGAGTGGCTTTGGCCAGCGTGGGGTGGGGATTCTCGGCGTGCACCTGTCCACCTCCAGGCCTGCGTCGTGGGGCAGAGAGGACTGGAGCCCTCGGGGGCCAGGCAAGTCCTAGAGCACTATGAACATGCAGATTTCCTCTTCCCTCACCTCTTCACCCGGGCTTTGACTTCTCTCGTAAACTCTGGATCCACCTGGAGGGAGAGAGAGGAAGACCTGAGAAGAGTGGACGTGAGTCCAGCCTCGAGAGAATTATGCGGAATGGCGGCCGAGCCAGACGCTGCAGCTCAGGGAGGAGGCAGGTGGGAACGCAGCCATGACAGCCTGGGTCCAAGGGAAGAGTTTCATTGTGTGTGTGCCACACCCACACCACCCGAGGCTGGGGCCTGGGCGAGGACCGTGGGGCTGGGGTGCCAGGCGCTTTCACATGGAGGCCACTGAGCTGCTGGCCTTGGTCGCCCCGGCCGGAGGCTGCGTGGAGCCTGGACCTCAGCCTGGCGAGGTCTTGGGACGGAGCCGGGCTGGCTTATTTCCTCACTTGTTTCCTCCGCTCGAGGTTAAGCCCTTGGCACACATTAACTTCCTCCCTGAAAGGCATCCGTCCCCTTTGACTCACAGGGACACAGAGGCTGGGAGAGGTTATTTCTCACACACTGGGAAGGAGCTGGCCAGTCTTCACAACCAGAGACAAGTGAGCTCATAATACCGGGCTGGTTTCTGCTCATAAACGGTATCGTGGAATCCCTGTTTGGGTCCTGTCTGTACCTGTCTGTGTCCGGGTCTCTCTGGGCGTGTCGCTCAGACCCTCCTCCCAGGTAGACAATGCCACCTCACAGACACACTGCTGGAAGAACCAGCTCCTCCCCACAAGCCTGCAGCAGGGACCGCTGCCCTCCACTTCTACCCGCTCTGCAGCCCGTAAGCTGCTGGGCGCACAGTCCTGTGCTGGGAATCCAGGCTGAAAGGACAGCTTTCCATTCCCACCCCTGGTCCCTCCCGGGCCCAGTCCCCTGGAGCCTCGAAGTTAATTCCATTATCTCTGGGCACCGCATGGGGAGAAATAAACGTCCACTGAAAACATGACTTGCTCTTCATATTCATTTTCACATTCATCATTTACTTCTAATAATTTTAGCTTACCAACTTCCTCCCGTTGATTGATTAGCATACTTTTACACTCAAAATTAACTCTTCAGGGAAAGATAACTTGTCAAGGAATCAAATAAAAATTCCCAAGACCTCTGAAATACCCAGCCCCTGAACTGAGTTTCTCAGAAGTTCTAACAGCCTCGGGGGACGGAACTACACACTGCACTACTCTCTGGGTCTCCTTTCCACATCAGGTATTTTCAAATATCTTGGGGAAGTCAAGTGTAACCAAACGCGTGATAAGGAGGAAGGAAAGGCAGATACTTTTATTTAATGAAAGCTATGAAAGTTTTCAAGGCAAAAGCACAGTGAACGGCAGAGGCTGTCTTCATTTCCTCCTTCTGAGCTTGTTTATTTTCTGGCAGCAACCTATTGTCTCTGCTCTCAGGCTTAGGGGAAATAATCTGATATGAGAAGTTATTAAGCCGCCATACCCACCAGGAACATTCCTGCTCGCTCCTTATCTAGGAGCCCCAGCGAGCACCACACCAGGTGCCCAGACCAGGAGCTATGCATTTTGCTGAAATGGAAAACCAAAGCCAGGCACCAAGTGTCTGCCACCAAGGCAGGACCTGGGCGCGTGGATGCAGAAAGGAGGGAAGGCTGCCCTGGCAGCCCCTCTCCTCTGACACCCCAGGGCACGTCCGGGAGGCAGACCCTGGCGCTCTCACTCCTGGGGCTTCACGACCCACCACAAGGCAGGTGCTGCATCTTATTCCATCTTTGCAGATGGAGACACGGAGGCACCGCCAGCTGAGCCACAAGCACTGGAGCCTGTGCCGTGCATGTACACCACCACCAGTCCAGACAGGCCTCCTCTCACAGCAGGACAGGGCCAGGCCTTCTGAAAAGCTTGAACCTGTGTGGCTTGCTACAGAAATAAACGTGTGCATGGCACATGCGCATGCACGCGCGCGCACGCACACACACACACACACACACACACACACACACACACACACGTGCACATACACAAAAGTGCAGTTGACTAGAGAGTAACACAACCTACTTAGAAACCACGCTGGTAAGTGAGCTACGGACCTTACCTCAGGGCCGACAATCACCAAGAACACACCAGGCTCTTCCGCGTGCCATTCTTGAAAAGAAAAAGACACAAAAGAAAGAAACACAACTTTTCAAACGGGTTTTTTAAACCTTCAAAACTAAGTTGGGGGTACGGGGAGAGAAAGTGGGAAAAAACAAAGGAGGGTAAAAAGGTGCACAAGAAGTGTCTCATCACCTTACTTATGTAACTGTAATCCCTCTGACACCACCCTTATAATAAAATAAAATCTAAAACACATAACTGTAATAAAAAAACCCTTTATAAATAGTTAAGTTTAGCATAAATTATTCTATAACACAAATGATCTCAAATCATTATGGCTTCAGCCCTATTACTAGCCAATATAAGTTGCACTAATTTAGAATTTGAATATTTGACATCTTACACTTTTAAATAAGATTCCCCACACACACATACAATGCTATGCATTATCTGCATTTCTAATACACTAAACTGTCATGGAAATCTAATCTGGGCTTCAGGATAGATAAACTGAAGTACATGCCATCAGTTTAAGCTATGAAAGCAGACCACAGGCGTATCCTAAAAACGAGCGCATACAAAATATTTCCAGATAAAATTCTGTTAGCCTTATAAGTTATGTGCGATTTTTATGATGTCCCCCGGATCTAAAATGACACAGGCGGGCAGAAAACGACACTGAAATTACTATGCTGAGATATTAATACCATAAATTATCTTTCTGGTTATTTCCACAGCAACCGTCTTCAAGTCCTGCTCTGGTATAACCGCCAAGTCCTGAACACTGCCAAAGACCCTGGCAGCTCCTCTATGAGGAACACTGGCAGTGCGCAGGCTCTGGGGCCTACCTGAAAACGCGTCCACCAAGAATAGAGGGTCCTTCACATGCCGCAGGCCGCAGATCAGAAGGAAAATGTGCAGGTTGTCAGAGCTTGGGCTAATCTCTGTCAGGGAAGAGGGAGGATGTGTCAGCCAGGAGCCCCGGGCACCAGAGATGGTGCCAAGGCCAGAGGCCCCCAGCTTCCAGACGCAACTTCCTACTCCCAGCTGTGCCCCAACCTCCCCACTGTGAATCCGGTTCCCTCTGAGCCGTCCCCAGCCTGTGAAGTCCAAGTTCATCGCCTAGACAATGAGGAAGGACGAGACCGAGGACCCCTGACCCGGGGTCCAGGAGGAATGGATCTGGTGCCAGCTGGCACCAACGTTTCCTTGACGAGAATGGCTTATGCAGTCGCAAACTTGAGAATTCACATTCGCATGTCTAAGTGAACATGGGCCCATGGATTGCAAAAGAAAATAGCCACGATGTCCAGTCACGCCTGTGGTACGCCTTACCTAGCTGGTTTGGATTTATCCATTACAACTCTATGTCTTTGGAAAAGTTTAAAAAATAAAAATATCAGACTGTGTCTCTTTCTCTTACGTATTTCTCCCTCTCTCCCTCCCTCCCTACCACCCTCTTTCCTCCTCTCCAGGAAAGGCTTGCCTGCCCACACAGCAAGCTGCTTGCAGGGAGCAGCTGAGGAGATCCATTCCTGACACCTCTTTCCATAAAGAAGTGGGGCTGCCATCTCTTCTCCTGGCCTCAGGGCCGGCCCAGGACTCGCCCTCTGACCCTTCTCCCGGCCTCAGGGCCGGCCCAGGACTCGCCCTCTGACCCTTCTCCTGGCCTCCGGGCCAGCCCAGGACTCTCACTCTGATCCTTGTCCGGGCTATAGCCCAGGCTGGTGCTGTCCACTCCAGTGGCCGTCTGTGACACACTGGTGCCTGGTCATCAGGCCCTGGCCTCCACGGGGTTAAGATATGTGCGAGGGGACCTGTGGAGTCTGTGTGTGAACTCCAGGCACACACCCACCTGGCAGGCACTGCCGGTGCTCATACCTGAACTATACTAAAATCAACCTTTAATCCAAGCCTGAATGGTCACTTGTGTGACCTAAACTCTGACCTAGAAGCTATGTGGAGAATGTGAACTCAAGGTCAGGGAATCTGAAGTCAGGCACTGGATTCTGAGGTGAGAGGACAAAACCTTCTCTTTAATAAGCCATGGGTGATGCTGCTCTTTAATAAAATCTAAAGCCAGGCCCTGGTGGTTCACACCTGTAACCCAGCTACTCAGGAGGCTGAGATCTGAGGATTGCGATTCAAAGCCAGCCTGATCAGAAAAGGCCAGTGGGACTCTCATCTCCAGTGAACCACCAGAAAAAGGAAGTGGTCCTGTGACTCAAATGGGTAGAGTGCTAGCCTTGAGCAAAAGAGCTCGGGGACAGTGCTCGGTGCCCAGTCCCTGAATTTGAGCTCCATAACTGACAAAAAGGAAGAAGAAATGTAAGGAGAGAGGGTTGGACATGAGAAATGTCCACATCCTCAGGGGAGAACCACTCGTGAATGCTGGAACTTGAGTGAACTTCGATGAGGGCAGAGGTGGACAGCACATTTGCCAGAAAGATGGAGAAATCGGAAGATGTCACCTTCATGAATGTCAGAGACCTTGACCCGGCATGCACACACACACACACACACACACACACACACACACACACACACATGTGCAAGCACACACAGCCCATCTATTCACTAAAATCTGTGTGTCCCCGAGTGAGATAGTCACACTTCTGATCTGGTGGGCACCTGTGCACACACAGGCACAAGAGCTAAGAGGGAAGGCTCTCCAAAGAGAAAACAGACATGTGCACCACTGAAGGAGGGGTACAGATAAGAAAGCCAAAACGTCCCCCAAGGATGATCCCAGAGCTGCAGCCTGGGCACACTGGTGAAATGGTCACCTGTTCTTTACTGACGCCATGGGCAGGCACAGGTGCTGGGGACCTGAGTGGCTCCTTTCTGGGAGCACTGTGGGCTCTGAAGACGCAGGCCCTGCTGAGGTGGGGTGAGGCTGCCTGGCCCAGCCCATTCCCCCCTGTCCAGAGGGAGGCTGGGCCAGTGCCTAGCTCAGACTCCTGGGGCCCCTGACTAGAGGTGAGCTGACCACCCAGTGCAGCCTGCTTGCTCTGTGCAGCAGCAGAGCACAGGCTCTGTCTGGCCCCAGGCTGGGACAGCAAGTGAAAAGGAAGAGGAGGGTGAGTATAGTTGGCACTTTTTACACGTGTCTGCACACGGAACAGTAAGACCTGTTGAAACTGTTTTGAGGAGGGGGGAGATACGTGAGGAGAGGGGTGGGGTGAATCTGATAGGGGTACATCGTACGAACGCGTGCAGACATCACAATGAAATAAAACTCCTTTGTCCAACTAGTACATGCAAAAAAAAAATGGGAGGGCGGCTGCTTTAGTCACTGCAAAACACTGTGATGTTTTCTCATCGTTCTATTTCGATTCTGTAAAGTATTTGTCCCCAGCTCTAGATTGATTCTGAGGCTACTGGCTCAGAGGGCACTGACAGCGCTAATGCCAAATGCCCTGCCTCTCCACCATCTTCTTCCCAGCCGGGAGAGTGAATGTCATGGAATCTAGGAAATTAAATTACAGGATGACAGAATGAAGTATCTCATGCCTGGTCTTATTCTAAGATTTAAGAAAAATACGATGCAGACATCATGGTTAGGGCCGGGTGGCTTTTGTGCCCTTGTCAGGGACCCAAGGGCTGTTCTCTCAGACACCTGAGACTCTTATCTCCAGTTAGCCACCGAATTGTGGCTCAAGTGGTGGAGCACTAGCCTAGAGCTGGAGAGCTCAGGGACAGTGCCCAGGCCCAGAGTTCAAGCCCCACGACCCACCCAAACAAAGAAAAAAGAAAAGAAAAGAACCTAAACAGACGGGACCTCAGCCTCCCTTGGGAGACAAGGTTGGTATCTGCCTTGTGCTTCAGTGAACTTTGTTCTTTAACAGTCACTTTTCCTCTGATATGCAGGTGAGACGTGAGTCAGGGTGTGAGCTCATCACTTACACATGCACACATTTATGTGTCTTTCCAATAACATCGTTTCCTGCAGAATAATGTTCTTATTCAAAATAAAAGGTGTCATTTCTGTGGTCTGTCACTGACTGACTAAACATGGCATTGTCTGCACCCTACAGAGGCTCATCCAGGGTGGGTGACAGAGTCCCCTTCCTCTCCCACCTTTCAGCACCAACCTCTGCTCCAAACTCTCTCTTCTCTTCACATGCTTGAGGGGGGGAAAAAAAGCACTCGAGACTTACGTCAGGAAATTTAGGATTTGTAAAGCTTAGCCAGAAAGTCTGGTTCTGTGCCGGCGTAGAGCAGTCACCTTGCACTGAAGAACCAGTGACTTTTCTTACAGCCAGCAGAAGAGAAAAAACGACAGCAGGCTTTGGGGTCTCCAGAGAGACATGCAAATAGAGATTTAATAAAGAAAGGCAGAGGCAGGGACAGAGAGGGGGATGGCGTAGTAAATAAACGAGAAGTAAAATAAGATGGGAAGCATTAAAAGGTATGTAGGCTGTGTGGGCCAATCTCCCAGGTTTGGATGGATGGTCTGCAGGTCATTACTTAGAGAGGTCAGTCACGGGGTTCACAACAGGAATGGTGGAGTACTGAATCATAATTTACCTACATTTACAACGGCAGAGGCAGCCACAATGGCCAGGGAAGTAACCTGACTTCTGATCTCTATCTTCCCAGCAGAATAAATGTCGTAAACGCCACGAGAGAAGGCAAGGCCGCTTACCGCATTTAATTCATTTCACTCTTCGTTTGTCCTTGGCTGATCTGCCTGGACACTGACCCTAGCGAGCCTAAAGATGGGTCCGGGTCATAAGCAGAAGGAAACGCGCTGGTTAGCCAGTGATCAGAGGCAGGACGGGGCGTGGTTGGAAGACCTGTCTCAAGTCGCATGAGGAGCACGCTGCAACATAGGCATCAGACATTCAAGAGGCGGAGGGTGAAGCCTCGAGACCGCCGGGCTTCCCAGCTACTCAGAGGGCATGTTTGATGACAGCCCCTGCCCTCCTCCTGGTGTCTGGATGGGAGAGGGGGTGGCGGAGCTCAGAGGTGACTGACCACTAGCGTTCTGTCATCCAGCGCACTGTGCTCTGGAGGCGAGGTAAGACAAAGTGGGGATGACACGACAGCCCATTTCCAGAGCCCAGAACACGACAGAGACAAAGGACCGAACAAATGAGGGCTGACGCCTGATCATAAACCCACAGACGCAGACTAATTCCACAGCTCCCCTACGTCAGTCTCTCCAGTCGGCCACCAGCTGCCCGAGTGGCCAGAGGCTCTCTGCACATTCTCTCGACTTCTAGCTGCACCACAGCAAGAGGAGGAGGTGGCCCACTGGGTCTCCAGAGGAGGATTTAAAATCCCTTGGCTGGTCTCTAATCTGCTCAGCAGCAAGACCAGACATTAGCCATGAGATGGCAGGATTTGGTGACAACCACTCTGCTGCTGGAAATGATGGGTCTCAGTTAGGCTGCAATTGTGTCCTGTGATAGATTGAAGATGAAGTAACGTTACAGCAGGCAATTTACAGAGGGCCCCTGGTTCTGAACAACGGCACCGGCGCTGACATGATGAAGCCATCTGGGGACATGGGGTCATCTGTAATGCGGAGAACTGCCAGCCTGCTGTCACCAGCGTGGATGAACACACCACGCAAACTTTCCACTAAAATGCCTGGAGATTTTTCTTTTCGAGGGAAACTCATGCTGGCACCCATCGTTTGAAGTCTCTGCAATGAAAGCAGGCCTTCTGTGTTGGTTTCCTGGGCTCTCCTGGGAAGGGCCTGGCAAGACCTGCCACTTCAGCTGAGGGTCCCAGCCCTCTGCACGGCCGTCCTGGCCTCTAAGGAAGCAGGTTTTGCTTTAGTGCAGAAGTCTCAAGCTTCCACTGGCATGTGCAAAGCCAGCGTTACCTGTTCTGGCATCTCTGCTCAGACTTAACCCGGTTGGCAACCTGAATGGGAGCTGTAATCTGGGCCTCATTCTCGGAACACCAAACAGCCTAGATTTATGGGTGTTGGACAGTAAAATTCTGTGCTCACTCTACAGCACAGGAGAAAGCACAGTGTGAGATGCCCTCAGCTCCACTCCAGGTAGGGTTCTGCCACCTGCCCATCGCTGAGGAGCTGGGTACCAACGCCAGGAGAATTCGCCCCAGGGGACGATCTTTCCAGATGCTGGAGGGCTGTGATAAGGGCCCAGCCTCACACGGGGACACTGGTGTGTGGAATTCCTCATAAGGAAATGACCAGTAACTGGGCATGGCGGGAAGATCAAAGACTTACCACTGACATGAGGGCACAAGAGAGCCAGGGACAGGGGACTCATAAACTTATAATGTTCACTATAATAGTGTGAAGGAATTAAAACTCAGGATAGAAACAGAAGGCACGGAAGAAATCTGTGGAGATGTGAAGGTGAAGTAACTATGACTTAATTAGACCAACACATACCTAGTTAAGATGTCACCTCTCCTTAAATTGACCTCTAGGCTCAATGCCTTGAGCCTATGCAAACACTAACATTTGTACAGATACGCCACAAAATCCATAATAGCTATTGTGTTCTAACACCACCTGAGTTTTACACTGACAAAAGTCTATGCCAAGAGGGCAGTTAATATTTGCATAAAGACCAATCAGTTGACACATCAATGAAACTCTCATACATGATAAATTAATTTTCAGTAAAGGCAGGGAAGCAATTCAATGGAAAAGGATATTTTCAATAAACGACAGTGGAGTGATGGGACATAAAAAAATGAATAAATCCTTACCATACATCACATCCAAAATTGATCTCAGGTGAATTTACAATCTTAAATGAGAGCATTAAATAATGCTAGAACTTCTGGAAGGAGGAAAAAGGAAAACACTCTTTGCACCGTTAGGCAGTTGAGGGTTCAGAGCCCCTTCCTTACCTGACTGCTGGAGAAATCCCTCCCAGTTGAAGGCAGGGCTAGGTGTGGCTGCAATTCCTGGGGGAAGGAAGGGACGGGAAGAGCTGACACTGCAGGCCACCGTGCTGTGACGTTCCCAGCTTATCCAGCTGCTCAGAGTCCCGAGGAGTGGGCTTGAAGCAGAGCCCCAGACTCCACAGAAACACCCCGCCGCTCGCCCCAGGCTGCCCAGCTCCCAGTCCCTCACCATGGGGACGGGTTTCTGGGACTCACCCCTGAAGGAGCTCTGGCTCACAGCCCCTCCCCACTCACTGCCCCGTGCACTTCCCTATTCCTCTACATGTCCCAGTCCAATCCCTGCGCCTTCTGTTCTGTCTCTTCTGTGTGCTCATTAGGTTTCCCCGGTCCTAGGACTAGAACCCTGGCAAGTGCCCAACTACAGAGCTCCAGCCCCAGTCCCAAATTTCCACTTGTCAGTGTTTGACAGATTCATCTTGACCGAGCTGGTGTCTTCCACCCGCTGCTCCAGCCATGGAGACCCCCGGGGCACGCTCGTTCCTCCAGTCTTTGAAACCAAGATTCAAAGGGGTCAGCTGACTTCCCTCTGGCCTCGAGTGTGGGCACGGGGATGGCAAGGTAAAGTCAGGGCCTCCCTAACCTGGAATACTTCTGGGCTCACCTAGGTTTAGCACTAGTTATATGTCCTCCTCCAGGCCTCAGCTTCCACCCTGCCGCACAGGTCTTATAAGAAGTGCAAGTGAGCTTGGAGCATTTGAGTAAAAGAGCCAGGTGCCATGACCCTGGCAGGAGGTGGGGGAGAGGAGTCCAGGGACCCTGACTTAAGCCAGCTTAGAGGCGCTCAACACGGTGTCCTGTTTTGTTCAGTGAGGGGATGAAGTATATATTGAACTTCTATTGGCGAAGTGTTTAAGTGATTGGCATTTTATTGTGTGTGTGTGTGTGTGTGTGTATTTACTGTACTGGGGACTTGAACTCAGAGCTTCTCATTCTCGCTGAGCTTTTTATCACTCAAGCCTAATGCTCTATCACTTGAGTCATGCCTCTACTTCTGGCCTTTTGCTGGCTATTCAGACTTAGGAGTCTCTAGGATTTATTTGCCTGGGTTGGCTCTGAGTCCTGATCCTCAGCTCTCAGCCTCCTCAGTAGCTAGGATTACAGATGTGTGAGCCACAGGCACCCCGCAATTATTATTTTATCATTTGGCCCATTCATCTTTTATTCTAATGTTAGACATTAATGAGAAAAATGCCTGCATTCTAATTATTTATGTAAATCCCAGAAAGCATTATTGTGTCATGAATCAACATTTCAGTATATATCTCTTAAATATATATACATGTTAATTACTAAATCTTACCTTGGCTTTGGACATAGATCTTCCCCTCTGCATGTGGCTTTTGAAAAGAAGAAGAAAGAAAAACAAAGTAAATCTGATGATTTATTTTATGCTTTTTAGAGATGAAATAAAAGTCATTAAGTTTCAGCTGAAAAACATTTACGCGTCTTTGGCATGCTGCTCGGATCTTTAAGATTGCGGATTACTTCTGCCATTAATGGGCTTTGCTGCTATAAACCAAGCATCGGGAAGGTAAGAAGTAAAAAGGCAGATGCAGTTTTAACATTCTGCTAGGGCAGCAGAAGTTACTGAAGCTGGAGGGTGCACAGAGCCACAGGGCAGCTCATGCCCAGACTTCTAGGAGCAAAGAAACCCCTGGAATGGAGATGAGAATCCCCCAGCCTTCAGGGGGAAGGGAGAGAGAAAGAGAGGGAAAAGGAAGAAGATCAAAAGAAAAAGGGAGGGAGAAGAGAAGGGATACAAAGAAGGGGTACCAGGGGAAGAAAGGGGCCCAGAAAGGCGCTCTCAGGCAGTGGTAAGGCCCTGTGCCAGGGCGGGTCTGGGGCAGTGGCATTGCTCTGACGCCTCCTGGAGTCCAGGGATGAAGTAACCTTTGCTTTGCCCGTGTAGGCATATGTTCCAAGGTACTAAAGCTCACTATTCCTTGTGTGATCTGTCTCAAAGCTGCTCAAAAGAACTCAGTGAACTGGGCTCACTGAGAAATGATGGTAGAACTTTTGCAATTAAGTTGTAACAGAAGGTGGAGGTAGCTGGGAACAGGGCCCACGGCTCAGTGCAGATCGACCACTCATTGCCAAGGGGACAGTCTCTGGCTGCCAACACCAATCAAGCCCCAGATGTGAGACGTTTTTGTTCTGCGTCCTAGTCTCCAGATGAATGTGGGAATGACCAATCTAACCGGACAACCAGCTCGCGGCGGTTCAGCCCTCTCCTGAGCAGGGGCCGGGCCAGGGCACCGTCCTGAAGGCCACATGGCTATGGCACTGGCTGCTCTACTCAGTTCCCAAGCCAGTCCTTCAGTCTGGGGACCAGGCTAGGGTGAGGTGGCCCAGGACAAGGCAGGGACAGGGCATGGAGAGGGAGGGCCTTGCCGGGTGGTGGGACAAGGTCTGGAAGAGTGGCTTCCAGGCCGAAGCCCGCAGCACACTGAGGCTCAGCTGGTTGGGTTTTGCCCTCTGCGAGAACCATGCAGCAGACAGGCCATACAAGGCACCCCTGAGCATCATGAACGTGAGCTGGAGGGAAACCCCCTCTCCCTTCTAGTTAAAAATAATAAAAACAAAAATACACCAGCTTCCACAGGGTGCACAGCCACAGCAACCAGTGGAAGGCAAAGCTGATGTCAGTCATTCTTCCAGAGGGCAGCCGAGCTGAGCCTCAGGGAGGCCGGCATCTCAGAACCATCATCCCTGGTCTGTGATGAGCGCTGGGCAGAAACCTCGGTGCAGTGGCGCCGAGGCCGAGGGCTGGCAGCCTGGGTGGGGGCACGCGCCTGACATACCAGCTTCCACTCCAGAGAAACTTGATTCTTGAAGGTGAGGCAAACATAGAGCTACAATCTTGCCACGGTCCTCAGGAAGCTGCTTCATCCACTGGAAATGCTTAAACTCATTAAGAACAAAAATCACCAAACTGTGTTCTCAACTCTACCACCAGTGGGGGTAACTATACATGAAGACCTCCTCGCCACCTACCGCAGTGCTAACTTGCTAAATTTTAATGAAAGCCTGGTAAGTAAGTACCCAGTCTCATTCAGACCTCTAAAACGAGCCATCAACGACATCATAAGAGCTCCTCCGAGCAAGGCAAGAAAACAGAGTTCCCATAGAGAAGAGACCTAGACCTGTGTTTTTATTTTCTTCAATAATACACTACAAGAAATCTGTCAAAAGTGAATTGGCTTGTATTGACTTTGAAAAGCACATTCTGTATTAAAGCGTTACAAATACAAATGGTTTTCTTTGCTCAATATTTCTTGCTCCATTTGCTCTGAGATAGTAGGAGTCCACGTTCTGTCTATCACTATTTGCTTTGCTAGATTATCTCACTGATACATAAAATAAAATAAAATAAAGACTGAATGAACTTGAAGGTGTGTCTATGATAAGTTATGGTGTCATTTGGCCCCATTATTAGGTATTTAAGGCCAAACCTCACTGAATAGATGCTTAGAAACAGGTATGGCTTTGTAAGAGGCCCAAATGCTACTTGCTATATTTTTATAACAAAAAATAGACAACAGCAACCAAAATAAAACAGAAGCCCATCTTCTGAAATTACACTATGCAAATGCGAACCACAACAGATTATTATTTTTGTAATACAAGCACAACCCGGTACTGGGTAGGAAACAAAAAGAATGATATGCTTTCTTTGTGACTACCATACAGCTTTTGATTTTAGCTTTGTAAAAGTGTATGTAAAATAATTACAAACTGCTTCAAAGAAATCATAGTCCCTACCTACAATTCTCACAACATAGGTGTGCGCCATGGATCATATGTAAACTGGGAATGTCTCATGGGATACGGTGTCTCTTCCTCCCTCCCTCCCTCCCCCTCTCCTTTCCTCCCTCCCTCCCCCTCTCCTTTCTTCCCTCCCTCCCCCTCTCTTTTCATCCCTCCCTCCCACTCTCCTTTCCTCCCTCCCTTCTCCCCCCTTCCTCCTTCCCTCCTGTTCTTTTTCTCTTAAAAAAAAATCTGTTACCAAGCAAAGAAAGAAACTCAAATTCAAAAAGAAGGGGTAAGGGGGGCCCAGCGCTGCCAGTGAACTGGACTTCAAAAAAGTCATGAAAACACGTGAGCAGGTGGTGAGTAGCATTCAAAGCAAGTTGGTGCCCTGTTCTATGCAGGAGAGCAGGGGACAGGGGGAGGGTAACCCTGACAAAGCCCAGGCCACGTATGCAGCCCAGCCTAGGGGTTTTCTGCCCTTCAAACAACTTCAGCTTGGGCCGGGAGTTTGGCCTAGTGGTAGAGTGCTTGCCTCGTGTGCACCAAGACAGGGGTTTGATTCCTTAGTACCATATATATAGAAAAAAGCCAGAAATGGTGCTGTGGCTCAAGTGGTAGAGCTCTAGCCTTGAGAAAGTCCGACAGTGCTCAGGCCTGAGTTCAAGCTCTGGGACTGGCCAAAAAGAAAAAAATATAGAAAGAAACAACTTCAGCTCAGTTGAAGAGACTCTGCTCTGACAGAGACAAGAGGATGCTGGGGAATGTCCCCCCTCCCCTCCTGAAGCCACCTGTCCAAGGTTAGGGGAGGCGCCCTGAAGCCCAGCTGGGGTTAGTTAGTAGCACATACATTTCTATCAAGAAACCCCGGGGTACAGCCCATCTTAAGTGAAAGACATCATTGACGTGATCTGCTTCCGAGACGTGAAGCAGCCCTGGAATTTCTGTGCAGAGCCCCCACCACTCAGGCGGCCTGAAGAACCCCAGGGCCTGGGCGCTGTGCTCTCCACCACCTCAGGAGCTGAGAGGGGGAGAGGTGTGTGGAGTGGCTCCACTACCATCGAGGTGGTCTGTGGGGACAACCAGACAGAGGCGGTGGCCATGCAGGAAGGGCTGGGCGGCGTAGGGGACAGGCTTTCACGGCACCCCGGGGATGTGGGCTGCAGTGGTGCGGTCGGCTTGGCCCTGACGCCTCCAGGGACCTGCTGGATGCACCTGCAGCGCCCACTTGGCCGGGGCCACCACTGACCTCTGTCAGGCTCTCTGTATTTTAATTCCCAGAAGAATCTGGATGAGTCTATGCATCTGCTGAAAATAAAATTACTGTTGAGGTACTGCCTAACAGAGCTACTTCAAAGAAGGCATTTTTTCCCCCTCGTTATAAGGTGGAGAAAATAAATGAAGCCCCAGAGGACACTGACTCAAATAAAAAGGACTGCAAGTGCAGACATAGCATTCAATGTACACTATGTGGAAATGAACTATGTAACTCGTGGGGAAGGATAGGAAGGGGAAGAAAGAAAAATCTAAAATAACAGTAACTGACTTCAGTGCGGACCTCAGCCCAGAGTGTGCCATCTGCTCCTCACCAGCTTCTTCTAATCTCATAACCACTTCAAGTGTATTCACTCACTTGCGGTTTAGCTAACTGGGTAAGGCTGGAGGATTTTGGACACAATAGGGGTATAGTAAATGCAAGTGTGCTTATGGTGGGACAAGAAGCTGACATTGATACACACAACTTTTATTATTACTGTGGTAAAAATGTTCACATTTAGAAAAAGTCTGGTGAGGCCGGGAGTTTGGCCTAGTGGTAGAGTGCTTGCCTAGCATGCACAAAGGCCCAAGTTCGATTCCTCAGTACCACATACATAGAAAAAAAAGCCACAAGTGGTGCTGAGGCTCAAGTGGTAGAGCTCTAGCTTTGAGAAAGCCCAAGGACAGTGCTCAGACCCTGAGCTCAAGCCCACGACTGGAAAAAAAAATAAAAATAAATAAATTTAAAAAGTCCGGTGAATTCAGAGGAAGGATTCTAAGCTTGGACCAGACTTGGAAGCGGCCACACTCTGAGTGCAGCAGTAGGTGTGTCTGTTAACACACAGTAACAAGAATCTGAAGCCCCAAGTCCCGATGCTTCGTAAATCCCCGGCTTGCACGTCTCGCAGTGGAATGAGCCATCCATCTGTTCCTTAGACAGCAAACGAGGACATGACCCCACAGAGCAACAGAGCATGCGGCCTGAAGCCCGGCAGGTGACACACGCCGCCCCCAGCGTGGTGTGAGTCAGGGAGAGCCCCGGCTGGGCCACCACAAAGTAGGCATGGTGTCAACTTAGGGACCCACAATAAAAATTTTAAAAAAATGACTTGAGCCTCAATAAAAGCAGCCCAAATTAAAAGAGCTGAAATAAGCCCATCTTTATTGAAATCCAATGAAACCAATTTGTGTCGAGTCTGTTGGCCGTTAATAGGTCCAAGCAGCCTCCCCTAGATGCCCTGGCCTTCTCAGAGGCTGGAGGTGTCTCCCGGGGGACAGAACTGCTCGTGGCTGGAACTGCGTCTCCCGGCTCAGAGGCTGTTTGAGCCGGTGCTTCAGGAGGGACCCAGGTCCCTTCCCAGGACAGGCGCCAGGCGACAGCGCAGGGGAGAACCTGGAGTTCTGGTCTGAGTGAGGGGCTTTGCAGGTAGGAGTGACACACTGGGCACAGTGGGTGTGTGGTAAAGAACTTGGCCCGGGGGCTCTGGGGGCTCTGCTGGCGGCCATGATTCTCACAGGACTGACCAGTCTAGACCTCGCTGGCGTCCACACCCACTCAGTGGTCCCGGGGTGGGGCCAGCCTTACCAGAAAGACCAGACGTGTGATTCAGGGTGGGAAATCTGGATCTAGTGGTGCTGGCCTCGCTAAGACGACTGAGTCAGCCACCCCGATGCACAGACACACAGCGTCAGACACACCGACACACAGAAACCCCAATAAAAACTGGGGCCCCGGACTCGGTCAGTGCCCCTGAGGTGGAGCACATGCCACAGGCTCCGCCCTGGACATCCCAGCCTCTGGGGGGCTTTAATGTGGGTCCTTCCCTGGAAGGGCCCAGGCCCCCGGCTTCCTCCTGTGGCCGCAGGTGGGATCCACAAAAGACCCTCTCCATGCTTTGCAAAGCACTACACCTCGAATTGCAGATGGTAATAAAGATACACTGAACTTAACTCCACTGGTTTTGATTTATTCCTTATGCAACTACTGCAGTTTTTAGTTACGCCCACGACTCTCTCCGGCTGGCACTGCATCCCGTGGGCTAGCATGCGTGTCAAGCAAGCCTGTGAACACACCTGCCTCACCCAGTCAACTCCTTCAAAGAAGATAAAGAAAGCACACAGACTGTGGACTACATTTGTCTGCTCCAAGTTATATTTACCTACATAAACTCCATATAAATATAGATTCTTATTTTTGAAATCTCAAAGGCAACTCCCACCCAATCTTCCTAATTAGAGTTACTGAAAGTTGGTTTGGGTCTGATAATAATTGGGTAAAATGAACTCATTGCACCTGCATTGAATAGGTGCTCACTAAAATAGAAGAAAAACCAATGATTCTATAATGAAGAGCAAACATTAACTGCTCAAAACCAGAGCACGCTGATCCCTGGCTCTCCTTACTTCTGCAGAGAGCACGGGCTCTTGGGTGGCGTCCCGCCTCCTTGAGAGCCCCTTTCGCTGCCCAGCTCCCGTCACGTGCCAAACACAGCACCAACAGGAAAGGCAATGAGTGAATTCATCTGCCCATCTACAAGGTCCCGACTCTTTGAAGAGAAAACGTAAAAAGATGTGACTACATGGTTTCCTTGATGTCCAATGACAGCATCCAGAAAAAAAAAAAATTCAGTGAGGTCTTCAAAGTATATATCCATGAAAAAATGAATCAGTCTACGGGAATTACCCATCCACTCTGGGGCCATGGCGTCTAACCAAAGAGGCCCCAGTCCCAAGTCTACCATTCCACCGGGACAGCTGAGGAACGAGGAAACGCCGGGAGAGCACCTACCCACTGAGCTTGCGCCTTCTCCTTCATGGACTGGGTGAAAGCCACCGCAAACCTGGTGAGCAAACAAAGACAACAGAGACAATTAGGCTCACTGGGCTAAATCGCTACCCACTTAAAAAATAAATTCTATTTGTTTTTCTGATGGCCTCAACTTCCTACTTTCCTTGTTCTTTCCACTTAAGGCCAGAGAACCAGGGATAAAATCACAACAGGGACTCCAAGAGAAGTGGAGCCATGGCTACTCATGAGAGTGCAGCGGGGCTGTGAACCACGAGCCTGGCCAGAGGAAGGACAAGCTTCAGCGTCTGGGATCTGCCAGGAGGCTGAGCACAACAAGAGCCCCGGCCTGCATTGTAACACCATCTCTTCAACACACGCGCTTGGCTACGCATGGAACCATAATGCAGAGACCTGGTGGCCCAAGCCTCAGTGGGAATCAGGCATTGTATAAAGACACAACTGATACTGGCCACCAATCAACTTGTAGATGGCAGGGTAAACTGATAAACCAAAACCTGTCTGACAAGGAGAGGGGATCATGAATGGGGAAGTTAAGAGGACAAAAGAATGATAGCCCCAGGAGCAGAGTTACAGAGCAAGGGTGGGGAGGGCGGGCTACCCCTCCCATCACACCTTTGGCAGTCACTTGTCCACAGGGGACAGGAGATGCTACTGCAAGGCCAGGGAGGAAGAAGGCGCGTGGAGGCCACGTTCCCCCGGGGTGCCTGGGGGAGAGGGACTGGGGGACAGGGGGTGCAGGAGGACTGATATCAATGTGGTCCTCCTGCCCCATGCACTGATGGACCCACACTGCGGTGGCAGCAACGCCCTCCCCGGAACCTGGCTGGACCTCTCCCTAAGAGAACATGCTGGGGTCCAGCCCAAAGCTCCTGAGAGTGCAAGGAAACAAAAGAATACACTTTCTACAAACGATGCAAGACTTCACCACTTAGGGCTCAACGATGCCCTTTCAAGTAACATTTATTCACTTTAACTCGTCGTGAGGTTTGCAATCTTCTTCGTTGTCGCTACAACTCAAATAGGACAAGTACAAAATGTACTTGCATGGCCCTTCACAAACCAATTCCCACAAGTTTCAGAAATTCTTTTATTTTTACAATTCCCAAGTTTCTACTATTTTATCTTACAAGCTGAAAAGCTAATGCTCAATGAAGATTGAATAGGAGACCATAAAGGAGAAGGGCTTAAAATACTGCAAAAGTACAGGGTATACACTATAAAAAACACACTGATTTTAAATGCATTTCATTACAAAATAAACACCTAGCTACTCAGGAGCGAGCTGGGATCTGAGGATCAACGTTCAAAGCCAGCCCGAGGAGGAAAGTCAGTAAGATTCTTATCTCCAATTAACCACCAGAAAACCAGAGTGGCCCCAGGCTCAAAGGGATAGAGTACTAGCCTTGGATTAAAAAAAACAAAAAAAAAACTACAGGGACACACCCAGGCCCCGAGTTCAAGCCCCACAACCAACCAAAATAAAGAAACAAAGGAATAAAACGCTAATTACAAAGCTAGACAAATTCAATACCTCATCTAATAGAAAAGTGTGTTGTATTGTGTTGGACAAGAAACGGCTGTGATTCATGCAACTTTCTTGCCTGCTAACCTCAATCAATACCCCAAATAAAAATCAATACTTGTTTTAATACCAATGCAATGAATAATATGAAGGGTAACAGTGTAAGGCGGACTCGTTCGATGTTGTTTCCAATAACCGGAATTACTTTCCCTTTGTGAGACTGTGCAATCACAAACCATGTGAATGGAAAGGCAATGCATTTTTAGAATGCAAGGAAAGTTGGAATGATGGATTGCCTTCCAAGGCAAGCCCGAGGTGCCTTTGTTCACTGACATACACACACGCACGCACAAACGCACACACACACACGACACGTATCTCCACTTCTGAAATGTATTTCCATAGTACTTATGTTCAGGAAATACTGTGAACGAATGAGGGCCCTGAAACTTGACAAGTTCCTGTCACCACGGCATTGACAAGTGACAGAAACCAATACCCACATTACATGAGAAACCACCAAGATGACCCAAGAGAATGAGGAGTCCCCACCCTGAAGTCACCCCGAGATGGAGACGCTCCCTCCTTCCTGCCAGTGCTTCCAGGAGGTGAGAGTCAGGGGAGATGGTGGCTGTGGTTTATTGCACTAAAAATATATCCCCTGGTTTTCTTTTCTTTTTCTAGTGACTTCAAGAAAGGATGCTCCATCAGCATCACCACCCACTCCCCTCGCCCCCACCCGGTACAAGGAATAAGTTCAGGTTGTTCAGACCGCGCTTGCCTGAGACAGTTAAAGGGCTCAGACGCCCCACCTGCCCGCAGACAATTCATCACTAGTCAGGCTCTCCATTTTGGGTATAAATCACTTCTACTTCGTTTTGTATGATTTTCTCTTTTCCCGCATGCATGTAGAGAAATTGGATTACTATCACCACTTTCTCAATGTTTATTGTCAAATTTGTGATACAAAGAAAATGGTGGAGAGCTTTTCATTTGTCCTGCTAAAACTCCTAATTCACTCCAGAATGCAGAATAAATGTTCTTTTGTCTTTTAAGTACACCTTGTTGAAAGACAGGATAGCAACCAGTTTAGTTCTCAAGACCTCAGCCAGCTTTCAGGAGATTCTAGACCAGGTGACAGTGATAACTGCTGAGTGTAGCTGAGCAGAGGAAGGTGGCCACAGAGGCAGGGAAGGCCGAGGACAGTGCAGAGAGAGCCGGCTCTCTGTGGGGCTCATGGAGGGGGGGTCCTTATGACCCTGACTCAGGATCATGGGGCCTCCCACGAGCTCCTCCATTCCTGTGGAAGGAAGACCCGTGTGGGTATCCAGGCCAATGGCCTGGCACTCAGCAGCAGTGCCACTGTTTCAGGCTGGCTGGCCAAGCAGCCTCTGACAACTTTAACAACCCCACAAACAAGCGAGGAGCACAGGTCTGGAAGGCATTCTGTGCTGGGGGGCTAGAAGCACCCCACCCAGGGCTCAGCAAGGCACTAGAGGCCCATGAGATGGTGGCAGCATCTGGGGGTGCTGGCCACAGCAGGCAGGTGATATGTGTGACGTCCAGGGCAGTCCCTGGATGGCTGCGAGCCACATGGGAACAGGAGTGAGTGAGCAGCTCAGCATCTGCTGCAGCCCTCTTGCTAGACGGAGCTCAGGGAGCTCTGCAGATAAGGGCCGGGCCGAGAACGGATACCTTGTGAACCTGAGGGCCCCTGGACCCTAACTCGTGTGCTCATGAAGCTGGAGCTCTTGCCTGTGTTGTTCCTGCTTAGAAAACACAAACTTTGTCTTAACAATGTGGGACGCCCTCCTCCCCCAAAGAATGAATAGCCAAATTATCTGACAAATAGCAAAATAGAACTGTCAAATGAAAGAAAAAAGGACATGGAAGTGGTTTTATGGGGTAAGATATGAAACTCCCAAACAACTCTTTCCATTCCCTCCAGAGGGCTTTGGCTCTTGACTCGGGTCTTACCTGGCTTCCTCAAGAACTTTTCCCATTACTTCGCTTTTGAATCCATGGTTGGCATCTTCATTTAAATCAGTCCCTCCAAAGATGATCCCAAAAGGAATGTGATGACCTACAAAGTGATGACATTCGGGAGCAGAGGTGAGCTGTGGACCCCCCGCAACCCAGCTCAAGCAAAGGATTGAAAGCCGAACTCCCAGCACACGGCGATGGTCTGTTGTTGAGCTAAGTTCCGGGTGCTCTTGAGATGGAGTCTGGCAGCACAGTCTGGGATAGCCTCTGACCTCTGCCTTCTGTATAGTGGGATAACACAGGGGTGCTACCACCCAGGCTGTGTTTTGTTGTTGACCATATGTAAGTCTCCTGAGCAGTAGAGCAGTGCTGAGATTCATGAGAGTGGCACCAACCACCACTGCCAGGACAGTTTCCAATTAATTTGCTTTAACTTTTAACAAGTGGAAAATACTATTTATCACCATTTATCAAAGCCACGCTTTCATTCCGAGGAAATTAGTTAATCTGCAGTCCTCCAGGTTTATGACAGAAAAAGGGCCTCCAAATTTAGTGCTGCACTTTATTATCATGTCCACTGGCAGCCAAGAGGGCACAGATATGAGAGGAGATCCTGACCAAGTCTTCAAGGCATGCACAACACACAGAGTTAGACATCATGGGTAGATAAGGAGAGCCTGAAAAGGGGGAGAGAAGAGGGGAGGGGAAGAGAATGGAAGGAAAGGGAAAGGAGGGGACAGGGAGGGAAGGGGAGGAGAAAGAGGGGAGGGAGAAGAAAGGATAGGTCTTATGCCTGTCCAATAGAGATGCCGCTGTTCTTAGTCAACTGACCCATCCACTTTCTTATTACATTCAGACCTAAAGCACATTCTGCACCGGAGACAGAAAGGCTTCATGAAAACACACTAGGCCAGCTTCACATTATCCAGTGACAATGCAGCTCACCTCAGTCAGCACGTAGCGTATCTTAGTAACAACGCAGCATATCTGAGTGAACCTGGAGTACACCTCTGGACCAGCCTGGTGGATCTTTTAACGGTGTCGCACACAGGTTGGTAATATGTAGCTACAGAGTAGTACGTCTTAATTACTCAACGGTGCCGTATACGGTCCTGGAGCTCAGTGCCGGGGTAGCATCGGGGTTATATGCAGTGATGGCATGCTGGAGGAGCACGTCTTGGGGCAGAGGTGGACGGGGTAAGGCCTGACACAGTGTCCTGTGAGGCCTGTCCTGTCCTCCTGGCCACGCTTTCCACAAGTCAGGCTACGTGGCTTGACTTTTTTTTTTTAAAGCCAAGTCTCAGGTATAGATGATGCTGAATTTCCATAGAAACAACCAGGAATACACAGGTAAAAGTTAAACCAAAGTTACCAAGAGCGGGGCTGCTGCAGCTCCTGATATTTAAGTGGAGCCCCAGCCCGGAGTCCTGTCTCTGTGACACGGATGGTAGGGTGTCCTTCCGCCCAGTTCTCGGAGGACTGCAGCCTAACACAGAGCGTCTCTGTGTTTATTTGAAGCAGACGTCAAGAATGGCAAAATCGGGGGAGAGCCTGGGGCAATCCCACCACCGTGAGGAGAAGTAGGGCTGGCTCATAGGCCTTGTTCACAGCATGAACAAGGGACCTTTGCGGATGGCAGTCTGTGGGTGACTCGCCAAACCAAACCCTGCACTCAACCTGGGAATGTGTGCTAGCGGGGGATGAAGGGAGAATTCTGTCAGAGGCTGTAGCCATGGCCAGCATGGCCTTCAGGCAGTCCTGGGGCTTCTTGCAATGGAGAATAGGTTGAGAGTGCCTCATCCAAAAATGTGAAAGCAGACATGGCTTTGCTATCTACTCGTTGTGGATAGGGACTGTCCAGGCTTCCGATGCCTTCCACTGCGCATGGGCTGGACAGTCAGGGCATTTCCACCGCGGTCCTTCGCAAGGGCAGCGCTTACCTTGCAGGAGCCGTCCCCCCCTGTAGAGATGGAGCGCCAGCGCTGCGTCCACGTTCTCAGCCGTGATGAGGTCCGCCACGTCGGAGGGGCTCTCGAAGTCAAAGGCATCTCTCAGGATGCACACGTGTCCTGCAGCCTCCAGGTGGTCCCTGTACCACAGACACAGGAAGGAAGGGCAGGGCAGGACACACTGGTGAGACGATGCCCACTGCCCATTGATGCTGTCAGCCCTAAATCACAGGAGCCCGTCCCCGGGGACATGCCCCACTGTCGCCCACGCCTGGGCCAGTGTCTGGGACCTTGGCTGAACCCTGAACCTAACTCAGGCTGGTTTGGTGCTCTCTGCCATCTGCAGTCAGTGGTGTGTGCTCCACAGGGTCTTAACCGTCCCCCACCCCCATCCCAGCCTCCATTCCACTTCCCTCTTGCTCCTTCCCTCCCCAGCAATGTGATGGTTAAGGCTTCTCTTCAGGTCTCTGATACCCACTTCCTTCAAATGATTTCAAAAGTGTGAGACTCAGTTCAAACTCCAGTACTGCCTAACTAATCAAATAGGCAAGTAAATAAGATACGGGAACTGGCTCCTTGCCCTGACTGAAGCGTTTGTGGAGCTGTCCTAGCCCCTCTAAACAATGTGAGAATGGAACCTCTACCAGCCCTACCTGCACACCCCTGACCCAGACTGGCACAGCAATGCCGGACGCCCTCCCAGAGCTCCAGCGCTGCCTCCGCCCCCGCACATGGAGCTCAGATCACCCTCCTAACGCCTGACCCATGAGCTTGGTGGCCTGCTCTGACCACAGTCCTGCAATCACTTGGTGTTCTGGTTCAAAACCAGCAAATAAATGATTGTCAAATCTGCTTACAATTATCCTTGCAAAGCCTCCAATCTAATAGCTTGCTAGTACAAAATTCAAGTCCAACAGAGCCTTTTCTTTAAGCTCTGGTAATGAAGTAGTCATTTCCTTTACTGGACAGTCCAAGTGGCTAGCTTGAATTGATGGACGATATTGCATGAAGTCATACAGTATGACAGGCAGATGTGACAGATGTGGCACCCCTCACACCCACCCCACACCCTAGGCTAGTACGGAAATTTCATCTTCACTGGGCTCCATGAAGACCAAGGATGGTTCACCTGGGGCATTTGCAGGCGGGGCTTATGGGAGGCTGAGAATGTGCAGTGAAGGTAGAGCTCTGGGGAAGGACAACTGGTGGCATGTTAGGAGGAAGCGAGGCCAGAACGCACCTGCATGTGTGCCCATCCCTCGCCACAGGACGCTCTGCACCTGCCTGGAGACTGCCAGCGAGAGGTCCAGCACTCTGTGTGGCCCTCAAGCCTGAAGCTCTTCAAGGATGAACGACATATACCTCTTTTCTCTACCACGTCAATGGCCACATGCATAGCATGATGATAACTGGGAGTGGACCAGCACAAGGCTGTCACACCCAGGTGTGGGGGCCACAGCCCAGCACAGGCCTGGGGAGGGCTCCAGTCCCCAAGTTCCAGCTCTTTCTGGGGTGCATAGTGACATGACTACCCCATGATCATTCTCAAATGGTAACTGTCCCTCTTTGTTTCCCTTCTGATATGTAAGTTCAGTACACCACGTTCTACCAATAACCCTGCAAATGAAGAAAATCAGCATTGGAGACAAGGCGGCGAGTGCTGTACTGAAGCCCATTGTACATTTGGTTTCCACGGTGGAATCCAACTCAACCACTGGCACTCAGGGACAGTCGTCTCTGCTCCCGGTCTGCGACTGCGGGCCCTAGCAGGCGAGCAGTAGTAGAGAAGCCCCAGTCCTGTGTCCCTTCCCCTGAAGACTCCATCACACAGAAACCAGGCTCCTACACACTTCTGAACAGAGCAAGGAACTGTCATTGTGTCTTCAGGAAGCACTAAGAAATAAGAGGCAGGGAAAATGTGTCCAGTTTGGATTCCACTCAGGAGAGTCTGTTCCTGAGAGATCCATGACTTTTGCAGGGTTGGTAGGGAGAGAACCAAGTGAAGAAGGCGGTCAGTACAGATAACAAGATAGTACGGAAAACTCATCTAGTAAGTCCGTTTCGGACACCTCCCTTTATGATCTCATAAATGTTCTACATAAAAAGTTAAGCTTAATACCTTGTGGACCAATATTCTACCCTGTGTCTAGTTGACTTATACCACCTTTAAGTTGCTCTGCCTTTATTCCTTCCATCAAGTCATAATTCAACTCTACTAATACATTCTCAGAGCACTTATCAACCCAAGGAATTCTGATAGCTTTTTTTTATTCTTCTAAAGGAAACTTTTTTTTTTTTTTGAGAATGAAAACATCTCACAGAAAAAATGAAGAGTTTGGTGGGACCAAACAGTTACAGACGGAATGCTTGAAGGACTGGAGTCAAGAAGCCTTTGCTGCTTTAAGTTGACTTTGCCTAGGTGTTCTGCCGCACGGTTCTGACGAAACACCAGAAGAACTTTAATAACACGTCCCCTCATGCTTTGTTTTCCACTAGCAGAAAGCAGCTAACCCCGCTGTAATCCCAGCTACTCAGGAGGCCATGATCGGGAGGACTGAAAACAAAACAAAGACCCAGCTCATACCAGGACCAGGTGGCTCTGCCTATAACCCTAGGCCTAGATCCCTGCGTTCGCGCTCTAGGGCTGGCACCCCTCCCCACCAAAAGGCGAAACAGCTGATGCTTGGTGGCTCCACGACTGTGGTCTCAGATTCAGAGGAAGTGGGTTCACAGTACAAGGTTAGTCCCAGGCAAAAACACAAGACCAGAAAAGGGGGCAAAATCGATGCGAGCCAAAAAGGTAAGGGACATGGCTGGAGGAGGAGAGCACCCACCTGGCGATTGTGGGCCCCTGAGTTCGGAAAGTATGGGGAAAGAAAGAGAAGAGAGCAGCTGAGCGGAAAGGCCAAGTGCTGCAAGTGGTCTCCCGGCGCCTCTCCGCCTGGTTTCCCGGCTCTGCCCCTGGGGCTCCCAGGACGGAGGGAGCGGAGGGAGCGGGCACACACGCCACGGGCCCGAAGTCTGGCTTCCCACGGGCAATGATGGCGGTAATTCAGATGAATCCCGTTCGCCCCAGCGAAACCCAGGCGGCCGCGTCCTTGGGTCCCCGGAAACTCTACCGACGACGCATGGTGAGGCCCTGCTACCTGTATGCCGGGGGCAGGGAGCTCCCGGGCTCAAGGCGTGCTTTGCCGGGCCTCCAGACTCCATTCCACTGGGTGGGGGGCGGGATCGGCTTGCTGCGGGTGCGGGGGGCCGCGCCTGCCGTCCCGCTCCTCAAGAGGCTGGGAGCCCAGGAGCGCAGGGGTGGAGCGCTAGCCCGGCGCCAAGCGCAGCGCCCAGGCCGGGGTTCGGAACCCACGACCGAGCAGCCTGGCTTTCTGCGGGGCATCCGTGCCCGTGGGCCACACAAGTGAGCTCCCCGTCAGTGCCCCTCCTCCACGCGGGGAGGCAGTGGGGATCCATGCTGCCGGCCAGCTCCTCAGGACAGGGCAGGGACAGCTCCTCCTGGGCACTGCCCCGGGTGACCCGGCCGGCTAGCGGGCCGCGGGGGGACGGAGGGCCCCGCGCCCGCCCCGCAGGGCCCGCGCCCTGGGCCGGGCTCCGCGGTGAAGGGAGCGGTGGGACCCGGAGCGAGCGCGCGGCCCCAGCCCGGCCGGCCCGCGCCCCGCGCCCCGCGCCCGCGCCCCGCGCCCCGCGCCCGCCCCGGTGGCCGGCGGGCCCGCGCCGGGTCGGTTCGGCACGCGCCGGGAGCCCCGCCCGCCCGCCCGCCCGCGCGCCCCGCGCCTACCGGACCCGCTGGGCCGTGACGGCGTTGCCCGTGTGCGGCCGCAGCACCGCCAGGAACAGGAGCCGCATGCCGCCATCCACGGCGCGGCCGCCGCCGCCCCGCTCGGGCTCCGCGGGCTGCGCGAGGCGCGGGGCCGGGCCCTCCCGCCGCTCCCCGGGCCGCGCCCCCGCCCGCCGGCGCCCCGGCCCCGGGGGGGGCCCGGCCTGGGGAGGGGGCGGCGGGCCGGGGCGGGGCCGCGCCGGGGGAGCGGAGGGGAGGGACAGGGGCGGCGGGGCGGTGGGAGGGCGGAGGGACGGAGGGCGGCGCGGCGGGGCGGGGCCTCGGGGTCCGCGCGCCCCGCGCGAGCCGGGGGGCGGGGCTGCCCGCTCCACGCCCGTGGGCCGGAGCCGCGCACGGCCGCCCGCGGGTGGCCGCCCGGGAGGCCCGGAGGCCACCGACTGAGAGCGGGTCAGGTCCAGGGCCGGGGAGCCGGGGTGGGGGCGGGGGCGGCGCGGGGGGCCCGCTGGGGAGGAGGTGGGGCGACCCCGCGCACAGGCCTCTGCCCTCGAGCTGCCCGGGTCCATCACCATCACCAGGAGGACGGCTGTCCACGCTGGCGGGGACAGGTCACCCCGCACGAGGCTCACTCACGATCGGGCTGCACCGCAGAGCTACAGGGTCACCTCAAGAACCCCACCCCCTCCCGTGAGATCACGGCCACTCTGAGTGCCATCCCCCCATGGCATCATGTCCTGCTCTGACATGCGTCACCTCAAGAACCCGACCTCCTCCCGTGAGATCACAGCCACTCTGGAGTGCCATCTCCCCATGGCATCATGTCCTGCTCTGACATGCGTCACCTCAAGAACCCGACCCCCTCCCGTGAGATCACAGCCACTCTGGAGTGCCATCTCCCCGTGTGCCGTCTTTCCTAATAAGCTCACTTCTTCAGTGCCTGAATGATTGTCCCACAGGACACAGCCTTGAGGTTTTTAGTGGGCTGACTGACTGGGGAGAGCTGTGTGGACCGCAGTGAGTGCAGCTCCTCTTCCCAGCTGGACCTCCTCTGAGAGGCCCATCCAGCACACCTGGACAGCGGGTGTGGGTTATCTGGGTGATTGTAAAATACTCCCAGTGGTAAGAATTTTGCAATGATACATACAGACAGTGATGCCCAACCTGTTTGACTCATAACTCCTGGAATGGGTCACACTCCCAAAATACTTCCGAGGGAAGCCACCCTAGCACGGGTAGATACCTTCCAGCTGGGGAGCCCCTGCGGCCCCTTCATTAGCCTGAAGAGCCCCAAGTACCACCACTAGCTCTGCTCAGCAGGACCTAGGACCCATTACCCACTCCTTACAGCAGGAAGCGGGAAGGAGGTTGATCCTGCCTTTGCAGCACAGTTAGAGACACATCACCTCTCTCTCCCCAAAGGCCACTGCACCCTGCTCTTTTCCTTCACCTTCCAGTTTCCTGATAAGCAGGTGCATCATTGGGGTTTTAATCCTGTCAGGTAGTAACTGCCTGCCTGTGACTTTCCTCCTTTCCAGCCCCTCTATGGCAGACACAGAGCTGCTCTCAGGGGACTTTGGGAAAGGTGGGGATGGATGGAATTTGCTGTCAGTGTGATTAAGGAAAGCCCTCTATGGTTTACAAGGCCAGGCAGTTCTAACACTTTACAGTGTGCTGGACAGCCTTGCCCAAAGAGCACTATCCTTCCGAAATGTCAACAGCTGCCTCCCTTCCTCAGGGGTCTCCAGAGAACCAGGACCAGCAGATTTTACACCAGTGGCTTCTGAAGGCTTGTGAATAACATGGGCCATGGACTCCCGGGGCCAGAGGAGACGAGATGGTATTGTGTTTAGCAGCACAAATGGAGACTAGAGATTAGGACATGGGCATATCTTTCTCTGGCCCTTCCGCCTTCCACACAATTCCCTGCTCCAGAGGTGCTGCCCCTGGAGGCCCCCACAACCCCATCTGGGAAGGTTCTCTGTGCCCTTCCCACGTCCTGGATCCAGTCGCTGGAGCCATCGTGGTGGTAGAGCCGTCAGCCCTGCCCCTGATGGAGTCCTGACTGGCCCTACTCTGTTACCCAAGCAGGAGGGCACAGGTGCTACCAAGGCACTCAGAAGACACATGCCAAACACAACCAAGTCACTGAATGAGTGTGGCTATGGTTTGCCTTTTAAATTGGTGGCGGCGCTGTGAGGAAAACTGAGGGCCTATACATAGGAGGCAGATCCTCCCCACTGGCCGCGCCTGGAGCCCCTGTAGGCTGTGGTTAATTTTGAGGTAGGGCCTCGCTTTTTGCCAAGGCTGGTTTGAGAGCTGAACCTCCTACTTGTTCTTTCCCATATGAATGGGGACGACAGGTCTGTGCCACTGCACCCAACCACTGGTTGAAACTGAGTCTCAAGAACCTTTGTGCCAGCTGCCCTCAAACCATGGTCCCTCAATCTCTACCTGCCAAGAAGCTCAGACTCCAGGTTGGAGACACCTGACCTGCACTCCTGTGTTTCAGAGGAGCCAGGGATAAGAGAAGCTTCGCTGGATGGCAACTCTGATTTTTCAGAAATGCACCTGTTTTGTCAGGAGAGAGATTTTTTTTATGTATCTTTTGGGACCTATTATGCTATATATTCTCTGCTTCCGTTTACTCCTTTGTAAAATCAGAAAATCATAAACAATATCATAGTTAATTAGCTCATTTTAATGAATCTTTCATGATTCTCCCAATCAAGTAATAGAAAGAAGCACAGAGGTAAATATGTTATCATGGGGTATCAGGATGTAATTACTGAGCCAAACACATCATCATGAGGTATCTATACAAAATTTCTGGCGAGGAGGACGGGTGTCAAAGGCAGAATACAGGGCGCCTCTTATGGGACTGCTTCAACATTCCAAGAGAGGCCATGAAATGCACATAGAGCCAGTGGTGGCGCTGGGTGTGCTTCCAGATCCCCACACCAGGACAAATGAAGGTTACTGTCTTCCTGGACCTATGGGCTTACTGGCTTCAGAGGGAAAGGGAAGCCCTGCTGTAAAAATCAACACGTGGCATCTTTTTCCTCATGGCAGTCAGTAGTGGGGCACCCTGCACCTGTTTTTATCAGTTTTTTGGGGTTTTTTTTTGGTCTTTGTGCTTTCAGTATTCCTGAACTACTAGTGTGTGTGTGTGTGTGTGTGTGTGTGTGTGTGTGTGTGTGTGTGTGTGTGGTGTCCACAGGCATGCATGTTTGCTTGTGGCAGAGAAGAAGAAACAGAAAGATGGTAAGAAGAGAAGAAATGTGTGTCACTGTAGTTTGTGTGCTCTGGTTCTGTTTCCTGTCCCTGACTTTCATTAACAGCACTTAATAAAGACCAGATATAGTCTACCTGAGGTGAAGGGTTGCTTCACCCACAGGCTGAAGTCCAGCAGAAGCATTCTTCCCCAGAGCCTCAGCCTTCTAGCACTGGACTGTAACTCCTCAGTGTGCTGGTGCACATCCCAAAGATTCTCATCCCTGCCAGGGAGCAAACAAAGAAGAACTGTAAACATCCCACAGCCCTGAGATAAGTGCTGCTGCCAATATTCCATATTTTCTAGCCTTTGTAGTTGGAAAACGAGCCACGCTCCTGGACCTGCTTTCGAGGTGCTCGCTATACATAATGTAGCTCTAGCACTCTGCTCCTCTGGGAGTCCCCAGCCAGCCTCAGCTGGAGTGCTGTGTCCCCAACAAGTTTCACACGAGCCTGGGACCCAGAAGTCCTGGAACCTGACCACCATGAAGTATTCTTGCACTGGTTTTCTCTGGTTCCCCCATGGGAAATAGTTTCGTTGCTGATTTTTGTTGTCTCTGTTTTCTGTTATTACTGTTACAAGAAATAGGAAGTCTCTATTTTTTTGGTGGTGGTAATAAGTTCTTTTCATTAATAATTGTGGCAGTCAAAATTCTTGCATGGCCCATAAGCGATGTGGTATGCTTACCTGTTCCCCCAGCTATGTTCAATCAAACACCATTTAGAGAGCTCCTGGGACGAGAACTTGCAGGTGTGGTTTGGTTCTTTGTGACAGGAAGATAATGCAGGGCAAGTCTTACCTGGTGACTGCCCCTTTAACGGCAGTGATCATTCCACAATCCAGGGGTGGCCTTTGCAGGGTCTAGGCCTCTAATCCAAGCACTTGGGAGAATGTTGAAGGAGGATTTTGAATTTCAGGGCCACCCAGAGACTGCATCTTAACAAGAGAAAAGTAGAGTGAAGGGACTGAAAATTTCCTAAGGTGAATGAGAGGGGCCCTGGGCAGTTCTCTGTTGCCAGTTTTCACTGTGGTGGTGCCATGTGGCATGACATGCTGGGAGAACCCCCAGATCCTTGTGGCAGCAAAGAAGTGGGCAGTTCAACCCACCACCCCAAGTTGCTGTATGCCAGCAGGCCCTCTGCAGCGGGGTGAGAACTCAGGGCTCTGGGTGAAGTGTCTACCCACTCATCTTTGAGGACATTAAGAGACGGGCCAATTGTGGCCCTATGTGGACTACTGACCTGTGGAACTTTGAGTTAATAAACAGTGTTGTTCTGAACTACAGGAATTGTGCAATTTGTTACGCAGCAACAGAAAATGCCCCAGCCCGCAGGGTTCAGTCAACTGAGACCCGGGAGGGAACCGTACCTAAATGAGTGGGACAGACAAACACAAAGAAATGAGACAAGACAGTGTTCTGATCCAGGTCTGTTTATTGAAAGTCAGAGGGGGTTTATATAGGGCTCTAAAGCAGGGGCTAGCGCAGCGGAATTTTTAATTTGCAAGATTCATTATAGGCAGGAAAAGGGAGTTTGCGAGAATCTCATTATAAGCAGGAAAGGGGGTTTGAGAAGACAGGAGATGGAGCAAGTGGACCTGTCGAGATAACACTTCAAACATTTCTTTAAGGTAAATCAGAATGGTCTACAAATCAACTGTCAAGATAGCAGTCCAGATGTTTCTTAACACAGATCAAAGCAACTTAAAGCTATTTGCTAAGCCTATCATATAGAATCCTAGGCAACAAGTTAAGAGACCCAGAGGCACTCTCCAACAAATCCCCCTTTTTGTTTTTATAAATGACCACATATGGCTACATTGGTGACAATAGGCATTAATCTGAGAGGGGAGACAGAGGCACTGATCCTTCATGCACTTTGGAGGTGGAACAAGGGGAGCGAACTGTTGGTTGGCAGTCGTGTCCCTTATTCAAAGCCTCGGGTGTCGTTTTGAGAAGGAGGGGGTTGTCAGGGGAAACAGTCCTGTACTCACAAGGCCGCGTCCCATGATGATGCGACACCAACCCCTATGCTATCGTGCGTATCTCTCAAGGGGTCCCACATGCTAGCTTTACTAGCCCCTTTGCACTAGCAGTGCACCTCTTAAGCAGATGCCTTCACCCAAAGGGTGTGCGCCATGTGGGACTAAGGCGCAGTCTCCATAGGAGAGCCATATGGTACATCCGGGTCTTTAAGAGCCAATTGGTGGTAATGGATTTGTATGGGTTTTGCCATCAGGGTATCTATCTGCTGCTTTATGAATGAAACAAGCCTATTAACAATACATGGTCCAACCATAGCAATTAGTAATAAGGCAAGCAAGGGTCCTAGCAGGGGCAAGAGATAAGGTAAGAGTCCATTGAATCCTCTCCAGAGGGGATTGTCAGCCAGCTCTTTTTGCCTTCTTTCCAAATCTTCCTGAAGGTTTTTGATTTTGTCTCGGATGATGCCAGACTTGTTTGCATAGAAGCAACATCGTTCCTGTAAAGCCAAACAGATACCTCCCTTTTCTGCAGTTAACAGATCTAACCCTCTCCTGTTCTGAAGTACTACCTCTGCCAAGGAATCTAGCTGTTCCTGTAAATCTCGGACAGTACTAGATAATGCTTGTACATCTCCAATTCCCATCACCAAGAGTTTTTCCAGTCCTCTCAGGAAACAGTTGTGCGGTGGTAGTGGAATCAGGCAGGGCAGACTATGTGGCAGCAGCTTCATCTCTCAGGAACTCCAATGGAATGTCACACCTCCTGCTGGATTGCCTGCAAATTTCTGCACAAACTGGTTGAAGAAGCTTAACTTAAGGCCTGACTTCAGTGAATTCTCCCAGTGATTCCCTGGTCCCTTTATCTAAAGGGGATTGATGGGTGGAGATTCAGCTTCTGTAACTTATTCAAGCTGACTCAGGGGTGTTGTCTCTGTACTTGACCAGGGACCTTAAAAGGTTTAGCCTATTTTACCAAGGGGTTGCCAGGATTAGCTATCAGGAACAATGATTTGCTCCAAACTAGAGATCATATTCAACTTTTAACAACTGCACAAACCTTCTTTGGCTACAATAGTTTAGCTTACTTAGCACCCATTTGCCAAGGCATTTTCTTGATTGTCTGGGGAACTTAATCCCTGCAACTCTAATTATGCTTCAGTTGCCAGATCTAAACAGATAGTAGGGACACAAACCTCAGATCCACAAACTTTCCTGAATTTGTGGCTGGTGTCAAATCAAACTTCACTTAGTCAGCTTGAAACTACCACTATCACAGATAATTGACAAGTTCCTGCCCAGTTATGAAAGGCACGGGCATTAGTAAGGCATGCTTACAAACTGTTCTATGACCTCCCGGTTCTGATTAATATTGAATGACTAAGCACAAGTGACTCTAGGATCTGACACCATCTCTGCCATCCAAGCAGAGGTTTCTGCATCTGGATGCTTTATTTCTTTTGTCCCAGTGGTGTCTTTCCACACAGGGATGAACATTCCATTGGCACTTCACTCTGTTGGTTGCTGGACTTGAACTCAGGGTCTGGGTGCTGTCCTTCAACTCTACAGCTCAAGGCCAGCACTCTGCCACTTTGAGCTCCAAAGCAACTCTGCCTCAGCATTCTGCTGGCAGATTAGACACCACAGTCTCACAGGGATCTTGCTTTGCCCGGGCTGGCTGGAAACTGCAGCTTTCAGATCAATGAGTCCTACAAAAGGCCACGTTACTCCAATTAAAGCAACAAGGTGGTCAACACAGAAATAGTCTCTAAGCATGATCTTACCTGGAATTTGGTAAGAGCCAAAGTTACATCTGAATAAGGATTGCTGTCCTTCTCCATAGGCCAGCTGGAAATTGCTATGAGACTTTATAAGAGCAGGCTAAATAGCAATTAAGCAATCATTTTGGTAGTCCTAATTTTCCTTTTTTCTCTTTCTTGAAACATTTAGGACAACTTCACTTTCAAATTTTATTCAGAAACCCATTTCTAATGTTCTTTAAAACTTTTACAGATATTTGCTTAAACACTTAACACTTTAGTCTTTATTTGCATTTGAAAAACCTTCAAGGGCTCAAGGAACTTCCTTTTGTCTCCAGGCCCCTTAGGGCTCAAGGCTCTCCCCTTGCCTTAGAAGAGGCTTTTCGTTTTTTCCTGCAGTTTAGATTACTGCCTAGAACTCCTACAACAGTTTAAACTCAAATAACAGTTTTTCCCTAATGCAAGAACTACGGACATCAGTGCACCAAAAGTCTAAATCTGGACTTAGTTTCCTTCCTTTTTTTAAAAATACACCCAATTGCATGGAGATAAACCTTTAAACATTCCTTTAAAATACTAATCACATTATCCACATTTTACCATCAGATTTCTAGTGTCAGTCTGCAAGAAAAGACAGACAGGCAAAATTTTTGACATTAATAAACAAATTTACATTTAAATCTCTAATACATGTCTCCAAACTTTAACTTAAATCCCAAATTCCCTAATATCTCTGTGCTAAACAGGATACAATGTTTGCAATGTAAACAGCTGTATCCATTGCAATACCAGGTTTTTAAAATGCAGATTTCAGGATCTTTAGAAAAATACTTTTTACCAGTTTCTTTTTAAAACAATGCACCTTTGAGACATAGGAAACATTTAAACCTAATACTTTTCTTGAAGTTTAAACTTAAATTTACCCAATTGCTTTTGTGTTTCAAGTATAAATTTATCCTTTGTTTACATAGCATGCTGACAATTTAACCTTGACCATATTCATTCACACCCATTCACACACGCATTCATACTCAAAGATCTTAAAGCGCGCAAAATTAATATCGGCCGTTCATTTTCCCGAAGTTTGTTTCAAGAGAGTTTTGCCAATTTTACTCTTACAGGTGAGAACCAGGTTCAAAACAAAACTTTTTACAAGGCAACTTAGCTGGAATTTATTTTTCCAGGGCTTGTTACAACTGCAGACACGCGGTAGCTGCCACACCAGGCCCAGAAATGTTCAAATAAATAACAGAGACATATACATACATAAAAATCACAAGGAAACATATTTAGCACTGGTACCAGTTTTAAAGACAAAACTGGACACGGAAAAATATGTAACACGAACAAGACAGAGAAGCAGAGACTTTTAAGTAACTCCTAAAGTTTTGATGGCATGCCTGGCCTTAAACTACCAGAGTGACGGAAAGAGATTTCCGTTCCCTGGTAGCTGGCAGACGGAGGCCATCCTAACCTACCTACAAAAGGCTCTGAAACAAAATCAGACATTGACATATAACAAGAAAATTGGACTTAATCAGATACACTTAACACAAAAACATGAGCTCAGATGAATGTTTTCACCCAACAGCTATTTTTAGATTTAGACATGTCTTGCTGGTGGGACTCTCAGGTATGCCCTGTTATCCACAAGAAACTCAGAAGGGGGGTCAAGGCATCCCTTGACCACCCAGGCCTTAGAGACCTTGCTGCATCCAGCCTTCTTTTCTCTCTGTTTTAGGACCACAGTGCACTTTCTTAAAAACAAAACAAAACACAGACATACAGGGGGTCAGCCAATTTCTACTTACCTCCGGAGGCCTTTGCTTTTCACCTGGGAATCTTTTACAAAAAAGGTTGTTAAAGGAAAACCACTGTTTCTAGAAAAAAGCCATCTTTTATCTCAATAGCATAAATATACAAATTATTAGGAATTGGTGAAAGACTTGGGAGCCCTGGTTGGGTGGTTCCCATGAGCATATTTACTGCGGGGAGATCATGAAGAAACCTGTATTTGAAACTTGTATTTGCCTGATCCTTATGAATTTTAGTAGCCTCAATTGTTTTTCCCGCCCATGCGATTAGACTGTGGCCCCTAGAATTGGGGGAGCAGTTCTATGCCAATTTTTTCATAACTAATGCAGTCATCATAGAATGTCACAACATCCGTATCTTGTCTCTCCCTAGAGATTATAGGGCAGGTTCTCTTTAAGAGCAGCGGCTGAATGACTCTGGCCAGGACCAGGGGCATGCCAATTGCTAGGATGCTGCTAGGCCAGCTACACCCAGGAGCTAGGGCCTGCAGCAGTTTCTAGGACCTGGGAACTTAAGGCCTGAGAGGCAGGTGGTTGTAGCTCCTCAGGGACAGGGTGTGGAGACAGTCCTGCTGTAAGCTTAAGGGGGGGGGCAGAGGAGGGGGTCAGAGTCTCCTCGCAGAATATCATTGAGGGGCAAAAGATATTATTAGGCAATTTTAAATAAGGCCTGAGCCATTGAATATCTAAAGGTATGGAGGCAGTCAACACGAAACTGACTTTATCAGGAGCTATTTGCAAGCCAAGGTTAAGAAAGGCTTTAGAAAGTAGATCTGGCCTGTCCTGAGCCGCCAACAAAATATCATCAGTGTGTAGGGGAATTGTAAAAAAGCAATCTTTAAACTCAATGATCATTTTATCTACATAAAAACAATTCCCTGTCAAACACATTTGGTAAAGGCTATTTACAGTGTACATGGCCAAGCATGCACTATTTACAGTTTCAAGCAGAAAATGTTCCTTATTTGACCACAATTGCAATAATTAAATGAAAATTCTTATAAAAACATGAATCTTCTTAATCATTTAAACAGTTCCCAACTCTTTGCCATTTAACCTCATTAATCGTTCCCTCTTTGGGGAACCAAGGACATAATTCTTCTAGGTAATCGAAAAATGCCTTTGAATCTTTCTTTTTAACCGTTCCTTGTGTTTTGAGTGAAGTCTTTAAGCCTTGAACAAACAACTCTTGCTTACTAAGTTTCTGTCCCATTTCGTCGAATTTCTCCTACCTTGGCAGTGGATGCAGGCGGGTTCTCCTCATCCTCTGAATTTGGGGTGGCTTTGACTGCGCAGTCCTTCTCAGTGGCTGCGGCACCCGGCACCCCTGACCAGCAGGGAAGAACGGACACCACCCGAGGATCCTTCTCGGATCACGCTTTTAATGAAGAGCCACTTGGTTAAAGGGAGAGCTGAAGCAGAGGGGCAGCTGCTTATAAACAATCAAGGAACGCGGGACTTTTTCCATTGGCTGCTGTGTTGCCAGGATCATTTTAAAACTCAGGATTGGTCAGGCCTCTGACGTCATACGCGCAGACTGGAACGAGCAAAGGCTCTGCACTCACACACCAGATAAGGGGAACTAAGAAGTTTGTATACAATGAGCGAGACAGGGGACAGGCGCCGTCTCGGCTGCTCCGGCTCCCCACAAGTGGCGACGCTTTAGGTCTGTACCTAAATGAGTGGGACAGACAAACACAAAGAAATGAGACCAAGACAGTGTTCTGATCAAGGTCTGCTTATTGAAAGTCAGAGGGGGTTTATATAGGGCTCTAAAGCAGGGGCTAGTGCAGCGGAATTTTTAATTTGCAAGATTCATTATAGGCAGGAAAAGGGAGTTTGCGAGAATCTCATTATAAGCAGGAAAGGGGGTTTGAGAAGACAGGAGATGGAGCAAGTCGACCTGTCGAGATAACACTTCAAACATTTCTTTAACGTAAATCAGAACAGTCTATATATCAACTGTCAAGATAACAGTCCAGATGTTTCTTAACACAGCAGAGCAGCTTAAAGCTATTTGCTAAGCCTATCATATTAAAAGTCCTAGGCAACAAGTTAAGAAACCCAGAGGCAGTCTCCAACAAGAAAACTGTGACAATGAGTACTTTTCCTCTTCATAGTCCTACATGGACCAAATCATTTAAATAACTACATAGAACCTTGGCATATACATGCTTCATAATTCAACCAATGTTTTCCCAGTGCTCACCCTGTGCTGTTTCTGAGCATTTTGCTATTATCAGCAATGCTGCAGTAAAGGTGTTTAGATTCCTACAAGTAGAATTGCATCATCTGTAAACTAAGTTTCCACACACTGGACTCTGCCATCCAGAGAAGTTGCATGAGTTCACCTTTCCATGGACCACTTACAAGCATGCTCACTTCCCAAAATGTTGCTCCCACCAAACTCTTTTCATGTCATGTGACAAAACATGCCCCCCCTTTGCATTTTAGAATTACTGGTTTAACCTGATTGTTTTCATGAAAAGCATCTGTATTCTTTTCTTTTCTGCCTTCCTCTCTGGGTAAGTGTGTACTACTTATATTAGTTGGCACCATCGCAATTGCAGCTAAGATAAATTCCCATCTGCATTATCAAAAAGAGGATTTACAGGCTCATAAGTGAGTGTAATATCAGAAAAAATGCTTTTAGCTAAGACCAGCACCAAGTCCTACAGGCTGAGTTTTTGGAAGACGTTTTGTCTCATTTCTCCCTTCTGGGTTGCTTTTTTTTTTTTTTTTGATGGTCCATTATATTTTTCTAACTCTAAATACAGCAGAAAGGAGAATCTTTTTTCTTGCTCATTCCAGAATAAGCTTTGGGTTTAAACCTGAGCAACTCATCATGGATCATGTGCCTTTGTGTGAACCAATCACTTTAGCTTGGCAGATAAAATGCTGATGGATCGGATAGATTTAGATTACAGGCTCATTCCAGAACCCTGAATGCCGGGCAGTCCCACCCAAGTCACAGGCAGCATGGATTAACTAAGAAAGATCCCTACGTGCAGTTTTATCAATAGAGAAAAGAGACCAATATAAATATGAGCAGTATTCCCTAAGGGCCCTGGCCATCCACTCTGCTCATTTTTCTGTATGGTATGTTTACACTTTCATCCTGGTCTTATGAATTCTTCAGCCCAACCAGTCATGGTGGTACAAGCTACAGATGCTGCACCTTGGAGGCACAGGCAAGAGGATCACTGTGTGGAGGTGGGTCTTGAGTATCCTCAACTCTTAGTAAGAGCCTATCTCAAACCAGATAAAGAAAGATGGAGGGACAAAGGGTAAACATTCACTGGACACTATTGCAAATGAACTGTACAACTTGTGGGTGGGGGTGAGGAGGAAAGAGTGAATGAAGGGGTGACACCGCACAGTGTTGTTATGCAGAGGATCAAACTGGCCCTCCAGGTTCCACTAACATCACAACCCTTGACTCTGCAATTATTGTTATTTATCCAAGTAAGTTTTAAGACTTTACGTAGTCAAATCAATTGTTTCTTTACTGCTTCTGATTTGGCTTAGTAAAACATTCTGCCAAGATTTTTATTTGCCAATTTTTTTTCTCCTAATGCTTTTATATTTTTGGTCTATTTGGTTTCATATTAATCCATCTGGAATTGGTACTAAATATGAAGCTTATGCTTAGTCACTTTCCCCAACAGAGCTTATTGATCAGTTTATCCTTTCCTCATATATCAGCTGTTACTCATACCACACTTTCAGTTCTTGTTCATTCATCGCCATTATTTTTCCTTGTAGGGGCCAACCTAATACCAAAATACATTTCGTAACTTCCAATTGTGTACATTATGATTGCCAAATAAATTAGGGTCGCAAGTCAGGGACCTTAAAAGGACTAGTTGACACAGGGTGGTTAGGTGTGGCTGTCCTGCCTGGGTGTTGACATTGACATCCTGGGGGGTAGGAGGGACTGAAATGGAAGTTCACTTTCCCTTTCTTCGGCTTCTCCTCCTGCCCCTCCTGTGGGTGAACACTGGTCTTGTGGGTTTTTTAAACACTGGAGGAAAAGCACCTAAGAGGCCCAAGTTTCTGTTCATAGGATCCACTAAAATGAGGGCTTGGGGAAAAAAAAAAAAGTCACACCCAAACCTGACTTTCTCACATCCTCTACAAAAGTAAGCCATGTCACCCTCAAGGCTGAAGGCTGTGCGCTCCGAGCGGCTGTGGGGGCTCTGCTTGGCCTCAGGATGAAGGCCCCGAGCCCCTTCTGCGCCTGGCTCCGTGGTTACTCGTTTAGCTCGGGTGCGGGCGCTGTGAAGGCTGCCTGCGGTCGGCACTGCACGCGAAAGCATTTTACTCCGGGAGACTCAGGTCTGGAGGGCAGGCCAGGGCCGGGGCTCCCGGGGCTTCAGGACTGCGAGGATGGCGGACGGGCGGGGACCTTCGGGAGCCCAGCAGGGCAGGCGTGCGCCTCCGCAGCGGCTGGCGGGGCCCCTGGAGCCACGGCCTCGCTGGCCCGGGGCGGGGCAGGGCGGGGCCCGGGATGGGGCGGGGCCCGGGGCGGGGCGGGGCCCGGGGCGGGGTGGGGCCTGGGCCTCTTCCGGCCCCGCCCCGCGGCCCGGGGAAGGCCTCGCCGTCCCAGCCACGTGCCCCGGCCGCCGGGTACCCCGAGGGCACCCTACCGTCTTCAGTGCCCCCACGCCAAGCCCTTCGCGTCGCACGACGGCCACCGGGACCCCGCCACACCCGGGCTGCGACGCGGCCGCGGCCTCGGGGCGCCGGGCTCCGTCCCTCGGTCCAGGGCGCCCGGACGCGGCCCTCAGCACCTGCCCAGGCAGCGCAGGCGGGCGGCTCCGCCGCGCTTCCGGGGCGGGGCAGGAAGTCCCCGGGGATGACGGACAGCAGCCCCGCCCTATGGGGGCGCCGAGGGAAGGGCGGTCTCGCGAGATCGCGGCGTCAGGGTCTTCCGGGAACGCGTCCGGGCGGCCGCGGCGAGGGCTGCGGGCGGCGGCCGGCGGATGGAGGGCGCGGCGGCCGAGCGGGCGCCGCTGCTGGGCGCGCGGCGGGCGGCGGGCGCGTTCGCGGGCCGGCGCCTGGCCTGCGGGGCGGTGCTGCTGGCCGAGCTGCTGGAGCGCGCGGCCTTCTACGGCGTCACGGCCGACCTGGTGCTGTTCCTGAACGGCGCGCCGTTCGGCTGGGAGGGCGCGCAGGCCAGCCAGGCGCTGCTGCTCTTCATGGGCCTCACCTACCTGGGCTCGCCCTTCGGCGGCTGGCTGGCCGACGCGCGGCTCGGCCGGGCGCGCGCCATCCTGCTCAGCCTGGCGCTCTACCTGCTGGGCATGCTGGCCTTCCCGCTGCTGGCCGCGCCCGCCACGCGCGCCGCGCTCTGCGGGGCCCCGCGGCCCGGGCGCCCGCGCAACGGCTCGGCGCCCGGCCCCGGCCCGGCCCGCCGCTGCGCGCCCGCCACCTTCGCGGGGCTGGCGCTCGTGGGGCTGGGCGTGGCCACCGTCAAGGCCAACATCGCGCCCTTTGGCGCCGACCAGGTGAGGCCGCCGCGCCGGCCCGCGGGGGGTCCCCGCCCTCCGCGAGGAGGAAGCGCCCGGCGGGCACGGTGGGCAGGCGCCGCGAGCGCGAGCGGGATCACCCCGAAGGCCTAGTCGGGGGCGCCGTTTGCACCCAGACTTGAGAGACAGGGGAGCTCGCGGTTGTTCTCAGGATTGCACATAAGGGTAAAATGCGGGGGGCCTGGGCCCGGGAAGGCCTGGGCGCCCCTGCCATGGCTGTAGAGTGAGAATGCACGGTTCCTCCCTGTTCACTGTTTTCTGGGCGTCAAAGGCCTCGTTGGTGACACGGGCCAGATGGGAAAAGAAGAGGCGTGCTTCTGGTTGGCATTAAGCCCCTGGCACGAAGGAGGGAGGACTCAAGAATCTCCCAGGGGAAAAGAAAGGCTCAAGGGGCCCCGGTGACAAATCAGGGCTACTTCCTGTTTTTGAGGGCTCTGGTGGGCCTCTTTTGTGCTTGTAAGTGGTTGGAGACGGGAAGAGTTGTGTAATGAGTGAAAGCTGTGAGGCGTGGGTTTCAGTCTTCCAAAGTGAAACCTGTTGGACACAGCCCCTCTGGGTTTCCCCCACCTGTTAGGTACATGGCAGCATCCAGCGGCCCTTACAGGGGCCCCTGGCACCTCAGCTCACAGCGGTCAGCTCCTTGCCAATGGGAGGAGGGTTATGTCTGTCCAGAGAGTGCCGTGTGGGAGGTGGTGACCCGGGGCTCCAGGTTAGTCTGCTGTTCCTGGCCAGAGAGACACCTGGATAACAAGCCCTGCTTGTGTGGAAGTGGTAGGTGGGTGCCCTCAGGAGC